>NW_011887640.1:0-18929 GCF_000313485.1 Hansenula ciferrii | reverse complement strand
ATCATGATCGTATCCAAATGTTAAATGTGGTCTAACATAACTATCTTCAATGCAACGTGCATAACCAAAACATCCATAAATTTTATGAGATTTAATAATCAATTCTTTTGAATCAGGGGTGAAGTTTGAAAGAATTTCACGGATTGGATATAAAGTTGATCTTGAGAATAACTTTAAACGAATATCAAGCTCATCTCCATGTAATGCTTTAGGATGACAAGAAATGAAGTTGAAACATTTAGATAAAATGTACAATGATTTTTTTTCAGATGTCACTGAAGGATCAAACTTTGATTGGAATTGTTTTAATCCATCTGAGATATAATCTTCATTCAATGGCTTTGCATACTTTGTAACTGAAAAATCATGAACCTTCTTTGTCAAAACATTGATCATGCTTAGACGATCATCCTCTAAAGGTTCGAATTTTTGATAATACTTCCCATTGACTATTGGAGCTTTTAAAATCAACTTGTAACAATTTTCAAATAGGAATTTATAATTTTCAGAATCAGAGGTTAAAGCATCTTTATGACTTCTGATAAATTCTCCAATAAAGCATCTCTTGTATAAGTATTTCAAAAATTCTTTCTTTTCAAAAGAGTCGAATGTAACATGAACCTTCATATTAGTGTTTATGGTAGCAAGTTTGACTCTGATCCAAACATTATCAAATATTTTGGAAATTTTCAAGTCTTCAATACCAATTCTTGATTCAGATAAAAGTCTTGGAATAGCATCAAGGTAAACTCTTTGTAAAAGAGCTGATCTTGTTTCAGGAACAATTCCCTGTGAAACTTGCAATTTTGTCTCCCCTTTTGAGTCAGCAGTTGAAAGCTTCTCGGTAGTAGTTTCTGTGGTAGTAGTGATTTTTGTAGTAATTGTAGTAGTTGTAGTTGTAGAATGTTCACCAGTGGTACTAGTTGTTTTAGTAGTTGCAGTTTTAATAGATTTTGTCTTTTTAGTCGTCATTGTGTTTTGATTTGTGTGATGAGTACAAGAGTGAAAGAAATTTAGAAGATTTAAGATACTTGACTCAATATATATACATTTGACGAGAACTTTAACTTATTGTCCTTTTAAACAGAAACTATGATATGTGCTCCTAAAGGTTGAGGTCTTTTAAGATGATTCTGTCATGGTGATTTACAGAGTACAAATTACACTCATTTATTCGCTCTAGCTTTGGTATTAAAGGAAAATACTTTGAATATCTATTCAGGTAAACCTTAATGATAGAATTATCTATCTAAAATAGACACAAAATACTTCATTATAATGTTTTGTAAAGATGAATCTCACGGATAATCGCGGCCTCAAATTCAACTTAATACATATTCAGAGCTTTATCCAAAACAAAGAGATATTCATTGCAATATTCAACCAATTCACTCTAGCAGAGGTGAAAGTCTCCTAGTAGAGAGTGTATAAACTGAGGTATTAAATTTCATAAAGTTCTGTTCTCTCAAATTTGAGCTCATTTTATGACTTTTCAATGCGCAATTTTTTGAGAGCTCTTTGCACCATAAACAATATTATGAGAGAATTCACTTTAAGCAAGTAGAGAGCTTTTAATACTATTGAAAGCTATATAAACACTAAGTAATGCACAATCTACGGTTTTATAAATGCAAAATATTCATTGGCTTTCATCTATATAGATTACTAATACTCACATATAAAGCTTAGGTAATCAAAACCACAAATTACAATGAAAGAACACCAATTTGAACTTCAATCAAACGACCGTCTTGATTGGTTTAAGATCAACGTCGACCATATACAAGATGTGAACATCCATGCAGTCAGTTTTCAAAGATTCAAAGATAAGTTGCACAACCTTACTGAATTAAATGCCCATAATGAACACTATGGGAAGATTCAACCAAATTATGTTGATCCTTTATTAAAGGATGCACGTATCGGTTATGCCAAAGATAGTTCAAATTTTGAAACAGGCATTGTTGATGCTGTTGTATGCCCATATTGTGATCCTTTCGAATGTGTATCTTCAGATTTCCTTAGTGTCACTTCTTATTCTCTTGAAGATGATGGGTATGAATACCATTTGAGATCAATCCATGGTATTTTCGCTGATGGTTCCAAAGTTACTCAGCCATTTATTGGTGATACATTCATATATGATGATAATAATGGTAGTGAATTAGAGAAAAAGAAAAGCTTAGTTATTGTATGCTCACATCATTTGGATGGTGATAAAGAAAAAGCATGTCTTGCAAGTTTCTATCTAGACGATTCAGATTATCCTTTATCTGAGTATTTTGATCATTATTATTCATCTCATGTGTTACATAAAGAAGACCCATCATCAATCCCACGCTATATACCAATATGTCATGATGAGGAAAACCCTGGATGGTTAAATTTCAAAGAAAATTTGTTTGTTCCCATTGATCCTCATATTCATTGTGATGCAGATCTTCATTTAAGCAAAAGCTGTACTGATATTACGCTTCAACCATTTGTCTTACCCCAATGGGATGATGTGATTTTCACAGATTCAAGATTAAGGAATAAAATTGCAAATAGACCAATTATTTCAAAAAATTATACTGAAGGTTATTGGATTCACTATAATCGTTTATCTTCAAGAAATCCTGCTGAAATTTTAATGAATGAATGGGAAGAAGAATGTAAATTGGAAACAGAAACAAAAGCTAATAACAAAACTTCTGAGAAGAAAACTTTAGATGAAACCACTGTTGAACAAATAGAGGATTTAGAATATGAAAAACAATTATCTGACACAGAATCTGTATATTATGATAGTGAAAGTACAATTCAAGATGAATCTATCATTTCATCTATGTTTGTTTCGGATGATAATACTGGTTCTAATAAAGTTAATAGTGTCCAAGAAGCTTTTAATGAACTTTCCCAAGATTTATCTCAGGAAATGGATTTTATAACCATAGCTCCAAAAAGATTAGTCTATTTTTTACCTCCTGATCCAGATATTTCAGTTGAATCATATCCCACAAGGGATAAAGAGCCAAGAAGGAACACAAATTCCCAGAAACAAAATAATATACAAGAGCATAGGAAAACCGAGTTACATCAGAATAAAAAAGATAAAAAGAAGAACAATCTTGTAAATTGTTGGCTTCATCCTGAAATAGAATCTGATACAGTTGAAGATGAGTTAAGTGAAATTTCAGATATAGATGATCAAAAATCACCATCACAAAGTCGACCAACATTTACAATTGGTGATTCAGACTCAGAAGCAGAAGATAAAGAAAATTTAGAATCTGATTGTGAATGGATATTCAGTGTTTCAAATAGAAAGTAGACTAAATGTTAAACTACATTAATATTATTTGATAATAAATACCCGGATATAAGCGCTCGTGCGCATCCTTGTCACATAATTAGTATATAGCAAACTAAATAAATCAAGTACTCTTTATGATATTAGCATGTAGATTATAGACATTGAAAGAGCTTTAATTAAAGTAATCAATTTATAAAATGTCCACAGTTGCAGTTTTAGGCTTGAATGGATTCTTGGGGAAACCTGTTATTGAAGCCTTATTATCAGAGCCTTTCATTTCTCAAATTAAGCAACCAATTAGGCTGTTAACATTCTCAGATAAGAAACAATTCCAATCAGAAAAAGTTGAATATTTGAACGTTTCAAAAGGATTTGATGATGCTTTGAAAGGTGTTGATTCTGTTGTTAATTTAACAGGATATCCAAATAAGTCATCTGAACCATTTTTAGATTCAGTCATCAAGAACAATGTAAAGCTTTATATACCTCCACAATTTGGTATTGATTTAGGTGCAGCTTCTTCAAAGATTTTCCCTGAATTATTGAAAGGTAAAGCTGAGCATTCACAGAGAGCAAGAGATAATGGTATCAAAAGTGTTGATTTGTTTACTGGGTTTTTCTTCCTAGAGGTTAATAACCCATTTGTGACACCTTTAGTTAAAATTAATGGTTCAGAAGCTACTATAATTGGTGATGAATCAATAAAAGTTAATCCAACTTATATCAATGATGTTGGTAAATCAGTTGCTTCAATTTTAACAGCGAAGCGTTTTGAAAAGCTTCCAGATAAGGTTAGAATATATTCAGATGTTGTCGATATTGGTCAATTAATTTCAAGATATGAAAATTTAAATGATTTGAAGTTAAGCAAGACATATGAACCTAACGATGAATATTTGAATAATATTAGGTCCCAATATCAGAAAGATGGTTATATTGGATCCAAATTCTTTGACTATATGGGAGCCATGTTAGTTGGTGGTGAAGGATATGGATTAATATTTGAGACACAGAATGAACGAGATGTCATTAATCCTAATGAAAAATATTTCAAATGGACAAAGTTTGATGACAAAAAGTGAGCTTGGATAGTTGAATTTACATGAATTTGTTCTTTTTAAATATACGTGTCCTATACGTGTCCTTTTTATTCAAACTAAGTCATACTGTACTTAGTTTTTGACGTTTGAATAATTAATTACTTTTTCAAAACATCTTATGATGATTATGCAAATTTGTCTCAAACTATCACCTTTATGGAAATTTTGACAAACGGAGTTGAAATTTTCATGTTAGACATTGTTAAGTGTTCAGTGTCTACTTGTAAAGAGTAGGTATATAAGTAAACGAAGTCTCCAATATTTGTCGTTATAATGTAAATTTTAATTGTTTGTATAAATCGGAAAACCAGATTCTATCAAAATGTCACCTATTTTCAAGTTTTTAAGCTTATTTACAGCAATCACAATTATTCTTTCAACATTTATATCACCAGCTAGTGCTTTTGGAGGAGAGAAAAGAACAGATATTCAAAAAGAACGTAATTTAAATAAAAATATGAAACAACTAGATAATTTATTCAAAACAAAAGGACGTGGTCGTAAAGGAGCTGCTCCAAAGAGAAATAATATAAATATCCAAACTGTTGGTTCAAAAGTTGATAGTTTGAAAAGAAAGCTTGAAAACAAAGATAAAAACGTCGGTGATGCTTTAAAAAAAGATTCACCAAATAGATTTATCATTAGTTCAGGAGCAAAAGAATTTAAAGCAACAAAAGATGAAGCTGCAACTATAACTCCAGTTCAACCAAAAAGAACTGTCGATAATTATAAAAGAAATCAACCAACTCCAACACCAAATACAAAAGATATAATGAATATTGAAAGTTCTGGATATTTACAAAGATATCAAAATCTAGCAATGGATAAACTTGGACAAGTTTATAATGGTGTTTCTGCAAAAGTTAATTCTGCTATTAAAGGTTAAGATATGGCCTGGTGAAATGAAGTTACCAAAATTGAATTCCACGATAGACTAGTTCATAAGATCTTGTATAACTTCTATATTAATAAAAAAAATTGATATCTAGAGGTCTTTGAAGGTAAAAGTAGTGAAATGAGTATTAAATATCACAGCACAGTGCCACATAACCATTTCCCCAAACAGAACGGGTAATAAACTGAAAAATTTGTCCAGTTACACAAAGTCAAAAGTGACAATGCAAGTAAAGCAAAAGGTGTTGTTTTATCAAATAGATCAGGTATCTATGTAATTACACTCAATGCTTTGTAATGGAACTTCAATGATTTTCACCTTTTGAAGAATTGATCGTATTAGGTAAAGTGGCCAAGTACAGGTGTACAGGCTTTAAGGGAGATTAGAAGCAATATTGTTATACTATGGTACTACGAGGATTATATTCCTAATCAAATTACTAATATCACGGGTCAAATACCATATATTCCTTTCCATCAACTATTGACTAATCACCTTGGGAATTAAGGGAATTAAGCTTTTATTTTAATTGACTTTGAAATCATATATAAGAATGTGAAAGTCCACTGTGTCAATGAGTGATATATGTTGTTTCTCAAATTCAATCAGAGAATAACAGTAGTTATACAAAAAAATGTCAGATGAAAAACAATATGTCCCATGGGTAAACCTTGGTAAATCAGGTTTAAAAATTTCCAATGTTATCATTGGTGCAATGTCATTTGGTTCAAAAGGTTGGATGGAATGGGTTGAAGATGATGAAGAAAAAATCTTTAAAATTTTGAAAAAAGCTTATGATCATGGTATTAGAACTTATGATACAGCTGATGCTTATTCAAATGGTTTATCAGAAATTATTTTGGGTAAATTCTTGAAAAAATATAACATTGCAAGAGATAAGGTTGTTATTTTAACAAAAGTTTTCGGTCCAGTTGATGAAAGTTTAGGTCATGACTTTATGTTCTTTACAGATATTAAAACTGAAGAAGATGCTATTAATTTAGCAAATAATAGAGGTTTATCAAGAAGACATATTTTGGATGCAGCTGAAAATTCTGTTAGAAGATTAGGAACTTATATTGATGTTTATCAAATTCATAGATTTGATCCTGATACCCCACAAGAGGAAACTATGAAGGCTTTGAATGATGTTGTTGAAAAAGGTCTTACTAGATATATTGGTGCTTCAACTACTCGTGCTGTGGAATTTGTTGAATTCCAACATATTGCTGAAAAAAATGGATGGCATAAATTTATTTCAGTTCAAAGTTATTATAATTTGATTAATAGAGAAGATGAAAATGAATTAAACTATTATGCTAAAAAGACAGGTGTTGGTATTATTCCATGGTCTCCATTAGCTGGTGGTGTTTTAGCAAGAGATGTTGATTCTGACTCTAATTTAACAAAAAGACAAAAAGATGATAAATTTGCGAATAGTAATTTTAATTATATTTTAAAAGGTGATGATCCAGAAAAAGCTGCTGAAGTTGCAATCATTAAAAGAATTGGTGAAATTGCAACTAAAAAAAATGTTTCAAGAGCAGCTATTGCTACAGCTTGGGTTATTCATAAAGGTGCTCAACCAATTGTTGGATTAAGTTCTGAAAAAAGAGTTGATGATTTAATTGTTGGTGCCAATTTGAAATTGGATGAAGAAGATGTCAAATATTTGGAAGAACCTTATAAACCAAGAGCTAGAGTCTCACAATGATTTCACTTTAATTTTGTTTTGTAATATAGTATCTTGACCAGGTGTTGAATATATGAAAAACATGAATAATCAGTACATGGTAGTCTCATATAAACCTTTGAGATATCCATTAGTAATCATTCTCAATTATATCATTACGACAGTTGATGAGTGTAATTCTTGTTAAGTTGCACTGGTTATATAACTACGGGCTTCAATTCATGCCTTCGTTTGAAATAATGAAAGTTTTGTTGATGAATTCTCTCCAATTGACTACATATTCTGGTGTATTGTAAGTTCATTTGTTTTATTACTATTGAAACTATCCATAAGTATAAAACTATTCACTTTTGTATTAGATTTATAATTTATATGTTTTAGTTCAACATTTGTTTGTGTTAAGTTAATGTTTTGTTCACAAGCACTTTAAACATATAATCAACTAACTCCATACTCAAACTTACAATAAAGGATCAATGATATGATTTATTAATTTTTTTTCAAATCAGAACGACCCCAATAAATTGTTAAAGCAGCAAAAATAACAGGTAAAACACTAACTAATTCACCAAGACCTGCATAAGCTGGTGGAATTTTAATTTTAACAAAAGCACCACATGCCAATAAAATTGCAAATAAATTATAAAAACCTGACCAAATAAAATTGAAAATAATTCTATTAAATGATTTTTTTGAATAATTATATAAATTAATTAAACCTTCAATACCATTTAATAAAACAACTTCAGAAACTGAATTTGTTAAATCTGAAGTTGTACCAATTTGAACACCAATATCAGATTCTGCAATTGCAACAGAATCATTAGTACCATCACCACAAAATAAAATAATTTTTTTAGAATCTTTGATTTTCAAATTTTTAATATATTCTTGCTTTTCAGAAGGTGTTGATCTAAATTTGATATTTTTTTGAGAAATTCCAAGTGAATTTGCAACATCTTCAACAGCTGTTTTATGATCACCACTAACAATATGACAAACAATACCTAATTTTTGGAAATGATTAATTGTTTTCAATGCATTTGGAACCAATTGAGATCTTAATCCGATGATAGCAACCAATTCATCATTAATAGTTAAACATGATGATGTTAAACCTTTATTTAAAATATCAATAACTTTAACGTTTGAATCTTGTTTTGTCCAATATAGATTACCGAGTTTCAAGATTGAACCATTTGGAAATTTAGCAGTAATACCTTGACCTGAAATATCTTTAATACCTAATATTTCAACTTTAGTTGATTCAAATTTACTAAGGAATTCTGAAATAGTTTTAGAAACTGGATGTTCATTATTTTGTGTCATTTTTTTAATTAAAGTTTTAATACCAATTTCATTAATCTCATTATTGACCAAAATTTCTAAAAATTCCACATTTAATCTATTATTAGTTAGAGTTCCAGTTTTATCGAAAACAATATCAGTAATTTTAAATGTATTTTCTAATATTTTTGAACTTTTAACAATAATACCATTTTTAGCCAAGACACCACATGTAATAACTAAAACCATTGGAACTGCTAACCCAATAGCACATGGACATGAAATTGCTAAAGTTGTAATACAATAAGTAATTGCTTGGGAAATTGATTTACCTGGTGGATTGTTTTGTAATTTTAATCCAATAATGATCCAAATAATAAAGACTAAAAACCCAATTGTAATTACCACTGGGATGAAATAACTTGAAATTAAATCAGCTAATTCTTGAGATTTTGGTTTTGTTGACATTGCAGATTCAACTAATTTAGAAATATCATTAATACTATTTTGACCTGGTAATCTTGTAACCATAATGATTAAATTTCCTGAACCATTTAAAGTACCTGCAATGACTTGATCATTTATATTTTTTGGAACTGGAATAGATTCACCTGTAATCATTGATTCATCAATTGATGAGGAACCTTGAATAACTATACCATCAGTAACGATTCTTGAATGTGATGGGATAATGATTTTATCATTTAATTGAATTAAACGAGAATCAATTTCAATTTGATTATTTCCTTCCAACAAGATTGCATTTTGAACTTGTAAAGATTTAATTGAAACTGAAGTTTTAGCTTTAATTTTAGCATAATTTGATAAAAATCTACCAATTAACACTAGGGAGATTAATAATGAACTTGTTTCAAAAATTTCTTCATTTGAAGCAGTATTAATACCAACATGTTTCATAATAAAAATAACCAAAGAATAAAAATAAGCAGCAGAAATACTAATAACAATCAACATATCCATTTCTAAAACATGAGAGAAAAACAATTCACGAATTGCACCAATATAAAATTCTTTAATTGAAATTAATTGAATAATCGAGGCTAAAGTTAATTGAATTATTGATTTTGTTTTATAATTCAAATTTTCAGGATTTGACCATGATAAGACACAAACAGGGATGGCTAAAACCAATGAAATAATACATTTTAATAATGAATGAATAATGTTAATACCATCATTTGAATTATCCTTTGGAGTTGATAATTCCCAATTTTTTTCATATCCATAATCACTGTCATCATCATCAATCTTAGATAATAAATCTCTTGCACCGATTAATTGAGGATTGAATTTAATGATGAATGAAGCTTTACCTTTTGATTTCCCAATTGATTCAATTTCATAGATATGATCTTTTAATTTAAATTCTAAATCATGTAAAGGTAATTTTGAATTAATTTCTAAAACTTGTAAATCAGATCTATCATGATTAATAATATCAAATCTAAAACCTGTGCTTTTAACCAATTTATTGATAATTTCATCTAAGCAAACATTTGAATTTAAATTTTTAAAATCAACAGTACCGGTGACAAAATTTGGATTAATTTCAATAATTGAATCAATTTTATTCAAAACATTTTGAATTTTTTTGGAACAACCAGTACATGTCATACCTTCCACTTTTAAAAAAACATGGTTAGTCATTGATTGTGATTCTAAATCCATGGTATTTTGATTAAATTTATCAATCGGTGAAGAAATAGCAATTCCATCATCACAACAAGAATCTAGATCCTTGTCAGGCTCATCATCAAGTTCATCTTGACCACAACAAGAATCCAAATCAGAAGGGTTCAAACCTTTAGTACAAGTCTGTGGATTGGCTTTACCAGTACAGCATGAATCTTTAACCATGGGGTCATTCTTACAACCAGATTCGACTTTATCATCACAACAAGAATCCAATTCATCAGCAGTACCACCCCCACCACAACAAGAATCATTAACCTTAGCATCAACTTCACGATTTGGTTTAGTATCACCACCACAAGAATCCAAGCTTTTAGTATCAGCAACTTCGGAGTTTCCATCACAACACGAATCAACTGAATCATCACCATTATCATCAATTTCATCACAACATGAATCCTTAGCACCATCATCACAACCAGAATCTAATGGTTTTTTGGCATCACAACAAGAATCAATACAATTAATATCATCATTATTAACCTCCTTAGATTTCTCATTTGATTGACCACATTTCTTCTTTTTAGAACGACATCTTGGAACGAAATGAGAAGACCTTGACCTTGAACCAAAACATTCTTCATCTTGATAGATTGAAACTGAATTTAAAACAGGTTTCCCATTACAACATTGATCCAATTGATTAATAAATTTACGACATAGACATTGACCAGTTTCAAGACATTTCTTGTATTCGTTTAATACAAATTGGAAACTTTTGATTGATGAAGTTTCAGAGCTTTCAACCACTTTTTCAACACAGTCAAGAGAGCAGGGTCCTTTACCACAAACACTTTGTTGATTAACCGCCATGATTTGCTTTGCTTTGATTTTGAGGTTTTGATTATCAGCGGCTAATTTGGTTACGTTGCACTTTCACAGTCTTTAAATAAAATTTTGAATTTTCGCCGGTTTCTTAATCTAGGCGGAAAGAAAAACATCACCAACAGAAAAACAGAAAAACAAAATGATTTTAAAGACTTGGAAGACTTGGAGGGTAAATACTAAGAATAATTAAAAGACAAGAATGTTTTTAGATTAGTGTCAAACATGGATTTACTTAGGATTCAATAGACATTTGACACAATCAGCCATACAATATTAGCCACAACTTCACAAACACAGAGTACAATACTCAACTCTCATTGGAGGATTAACCAACTCGCTTATTACCAAATTGAGAACCAGAATCCATTGCTTATCTCGACAATTCACGGATTTATTCCTTATCTATAAAAATTTTCATTCACCGATGATCAATGACAGATACTGATAATGATTCAACGGTTGATATGTTGAGTACAATTGATATGCATTTGATAATGAGATGCTTCAGAATGATATATAAGTATCCCACAAGATCCTGGTAAAATTCATGTTTCAGATACATTAGAACTCTTGCATCATATAACAATACGATAACAATATAACAATGCTTGAAGGTTATCCATTACCACAAGGTGCTGGTTATGCAATTCTTGTTGGTTTAGGTGCTGTATTTGCCCTTGGGATGATTGCAGTTACTGCAATGTTGAGAAGATATCAAAAAGAAATCATTACTGCTGAAGAATTTGCTACTGCTGGTAGATCTGTTAATACTTCATTAATCGCAGCTGCTGTTGTTAGTTCTTGGACTTGGGCTGCAACTTTGTTACAAAGTACCACACAAGCTTATAAAAATGGTATATCTGGTGGATTTTGGTATGCTTCAGGTGCTTGTGTTCAAGTTATCCTTTTTTCTGCACTTTCAATTAAATCAAAACAAATTGCTCCTGGTGCTCATACTTATTTAGAAATTATTAAATGTCGTTATGGGAAAATTACTCATTTAATTTATACTTATTTTGCAGTTGCAACAAATATCTTGGTTACTGCAATGTTATTAGCTGGTGGTTCTGCAACTGTTAATTTCTTAACTGGAATGCATCCTGTTGCTGCAATTTTCCTTTTACCTTTAGGTACTATTGTTTATACTTTATTTGGTGGTATTAAAGCAACATTCCTTACTGATTATGTTCATACTATTGTTATTGTGGTTATTATATTTGTATTTGCATTTGCTGTTTATGCTTCAAGTCCTTTATTAGGTTCTCCAGGTGTTGTTTATGATAAATTAACTGAATTAGCCAAAACAAAACCAATTGAAGGTAATCACGAGGGATCATATCTAACTTTTAATTCAAAATCTGGTGGTTTATTCTTTGTTATAAACATTGTGGGAAATTTTGGTACTGTTTTCTTAGATCAAGGTTATTGGAATAAAGCTATTGCTGCATCACCTGCTGCTGCTTTACCAGGTTATGTTCTTGGTGGATTAGCATGGTTTGCAATTCCTGCATTAATTTCAACAACTTTAGGACTTGCATGTCGTTGTTTAGAAGATTCTCCAAGTTTTATGTATTATCCAAATGGTCTTTCAAATGAACAAGTTGCTGAAGGTTTAGTTTTACCAGTTGCTGCTTATACCCTTTTGGGTAAAGGTGGTGCAATGGCTTCATTATTATTAGTTTTCATGGCTGTTACTTCTGCAATGAGTGCTGAATTAATTGCTGCATCTTCATTATTTACTTATGATATTTATAAATCTTATATTAACCCACAAGCATCTGGTAAAAAATTAATTATGATTTCTCATGCTACATGTATTGGATTTGGTGCTTCAATGATTGGGTTTTCAATTGGATTACATTATGGTGGTGTTTCAATGGGATTTCTTTATGAATTAATGGGTGTTATTATTTCATCTGCTGTTTTACCTGCTTCATTAACAATTTTTTGGTCAAAACAAAATTGGATGGCTGCTACAATTTCTCCTGTTCTTGGTTCAATAGTTGGATTAATTAGTTGGATTGCTTCAGCAAAATCATTATATGGTTCTGTTACTTATGATAATTTATTTGAAGATCATGTTATGTTGATTGGTAATATTGTTTCATTATTATCCCCGGCAATTTTCATACCAATTTTAACATTTGCATTTAAACATGAATCATTTGATTGGGAAATCCTTAAATCTATTTCACGTGTTGATGAAACCGAGGAAATTTTATCAAGTGAAGGTGAACCATTACCTCAAGATAAAGAATCTGGAGGATTAAATCCAATTACATCAGTTGCAACTATAGGTAAACAATTGGCAAAATCAAATAAAGAAAAATTATTACAAGAAGAAACTGAACATTTAGCAAAATCTGCTAAATATGCTTCATGGATTTGTGCATTTTTTGCATTAGCATTTTTAATATTATGGCCAATGCCATTATATGGATCAAAATATATTTTTTCAAAAAAATTTTTCACAGGTTGGATTACAGTTTTATTAATTTGGTTATTTTTCACTGCTTTTATGGTTTGTATTTATCCATTATGGGAAGGTCGTTTTGGAATTTTTACAACTTGTAGAGGTCTTTATTGGGATTTAACTGGTCAAACTTATAAATTAAGAGAATGGCAAAATTCAAATCCTGATCAATTACATGTTGTTAAATCTCAAATTAGTAATGCTATTCATGAACATGGTAATAGTGATGATGATGTTGATAAGATTAGATATATTGATGATGAATTAAAACAATGAACTGGTTTCATTGAGTTGTATTATATTAATTAAAGTGTTTTTGGTTTTATATCCACCTGTAGTACAAAGTTCTATCTACCTACACATTCATAAATTTTTATCAACTTTTTATTTTTTTAATCCCGTTAAACAACAAAACAGCTATGTAAGCTGAACTATATAATAAATAATATATAATAAAATGAAAGTATAAAGATATATATATAATGGAAAAGATTACAAATTTAATGAATCTATATAAGAACTGAACAGTGTAATACAAAAAAAAAAAAAACAACACAACATAGAAAATTTATAATATCAAAAATCAAACTTGTTCATTTGATGCTAAAGATTCTTGATCTGATGGATCGAAAACACTTTCATTAACATCATTATTAGGATTTTCAATTGTATTATTCTTCTTCTTTTTTTTAAAAGCTTTACCAGCTTTTCCCATAAATGAACTAACAGTCGCACTTGATCTTCTAATTGATGAACTTAATGAATGTTGATCACTATTTTTATATTTAACAATTTCTTCAATCCCTGGAGGTTCAACACTATATTGAGATGATTGAGAATTTGGAATTGGTACTTGTTGTTGTTGTTGAAATCCTTGTAATTGAGTTCTAAATGAAGTTTCAGATTTTTGTCTTGTTAATAAAGGATTTGTAACATCAACAGTTGGATTTATTAAAGCTTTTTGTCTTTGTAATGCAGCATTTGATAAATTATTTAATCCACTTTGTGAATCATCATTATTAAAAGATTGTGATTCTGAATCAATTGGTTGATATGTTGAACCATGGAAACTAAAAGTTGATGAACGATCATCAAAAACTGAATCCATATCTTCTAATGTAACACCTGCAGTTTCTGGATAAAATGAATAAACAACAAAAAATGATATAAAACATGAAGTTGAATGAATTAAATATAATCTCCATGTAATTAATTCTTGTAAAATTGGAGTCATTTCACCAACTAACCAATTAAAAGCCCAATTTGATGCAGTTGCTAATGAAGCAATTTTTGCACGAATACTTAAAGGTGAAATTTCACTTGGTAATAACCAAGGTAATGGTCCCCATGAATAACCAAAACCTGCATTGAAAATGAAAACTAATATAACAACTAAATGTCTTGTTTTTTCAGTATTTACATAAAGTGAATAAGAAACTGCAGTTAATGCAATCCCCATTATAATTGCACCTGATAATAAAATTGGTCTTCTACCCCATTTATCAACAAGAATCCATGGAGGTAATGTTGATGCAACATAAATTAATGAATTAAATCCAGTCATTAATATAGCATCACGACCTTTCCAACCAGCTTGTTCAAAAACTAAAGGAGCATAATATGATATAACATTTATACCATTTAATTGGGCTAATGCTTGTGCAGACATTGCAATGAATACACGTTTTTTATAACGTTTAAACATATAACGATATGAAGATTCACCTTCTAAACGATGTAATAATACAGTTTCTTTAATTTCACGATATTCTGATCTTGCACGTTCATCTTGAACATTACCACCTGCAGTTAAATCTGCAATAACAACAATACCTTCAGCATCATGATCATGATTTAATAACCATCTTGGAGATTCCACAATAACATAAGAACCAAACCATAATGCAATAGCAATTAAACTTTGAATTGATAAAGGAATTCTCCAAGCCATATTTGAATCTAAAAATGAACAAAAATAATCAGCCCAAACTGAAATTGCATAACCTGAAATATTACCAGTAAATTCAACACAACCTAAACGACCTCTTGAATGAGGTGGAGAAATTTCAGTTTGATACATTGGTACCACAGTAGTTAATAAACCAACACCTAACCCAGAAATAAATCTTGCAATAGTTAAAAGTATAAAACTTGGAGTTAAAGCTTGTAAAGCACCACCAATTGCAAAAATTAATGCACCATAACGTATAGTACGACGTCTACCAATTTTATCTGAAATTTTACCAGATAATAATGAAGAAATTAATGCACCAATTTCCAAAATAGCAACCATAGTACCAATAGCAGCACTTGAAGGATTATCAAAATAATTTTTAAATAATTCATTTGTTAATAAACCAGACATAACACCTTGTTCAAAACCAAATAATAAAACACCAGTACTAACAAAACATGTTGTAAAATATAATAGAGGAGCACCTACAAGGTAGGACTCCTTAAGAGTTAATTGTTGATATTCACTATGATCTGACATGATTACTTGTAAGTTGAAATATCATTAAGAGTATGAATCTTGGGGGTTTATTATATGAGAATATAATTTGGTGTCAAAAATTAATATAATGATAATCAGTGAAAAATGACAAACAACAACAATAACAAAATCAGCAGCAGATAATAAACAGATAGAAATCAACAAATATGGATTTTTTTGATCTATAGCTCTATTGGAAAATCAATCTAAATCAAATGTCTTTTACCAGGGGTACTTAACTTCACCTCGAACCTGATAAGATAAGAGAGCGTGTGGAAGGGCGTCGTGTGATGGGTGATATCTGAATGTGAGGGTGCACGGATGTACTTGCACAAAGTCTTTCTTGTAAACAACCTGTTGATGATAATGATCCAAATGAAGGTATTCAATATTATATTCCATAAAATTTGTTTACTTTTTAAATTTTTGAATTTTAATTTCTTGTTTATTCGTTTGATTTCTCCAAATTTCCAAGGAAAATGTTCGCGAATTTTTAATTAAAATAGCAAAGACAATAAAAATGGAAATTACGTCATATTGTTGATTAGGTAAGTTATTAGTAAGAAGTATAGACTTTGAGTAATGTTTCAATAATTTCAATATTTTAACTAGTTTTGATATAATTGATGTAATTGTTATAATATAATGAGGGATGGAGATGGTAGTTATTCTTCTCTGGTAGACTGAGTTGTTTTTTGAGTATATTGCGTGCTATAGTTAAGAAGAGTTATTTCATGAGAAGTTTGCGAGAAGTATATATAATCATGTAATTACTCATATTATAATATATTTGAATTCATATATAAAGTAACACGTTAATCAGAGGATCTAATATTGAAATACTACATTGCACTCATAATAATTGACTATCATTACTCAAATGGAACACAAAAATCAAGATGATAATAAGATCAACCATGACTATATGACTGAGGCTGATAGATGTTTGATTGACAAGTATCGTGACCAAATGAACTATAGACTTATTCCATTAATACCAACATTTGGTCAACCAAATGTTAATGTACCATTGATAACTTGTCCAAATGTAATATCAAAGATAGAAACGAAATTGTGCTGGCCAATGTTGGATATCAAACCAAAATCATCAACGTTAAGAGCATATCCTGAAAATCCATGGTCAATAACTTCAGATTTTAAGTTAAAATCGTCTTCAAAACACCGTAGAATGCCTATTAAGTTGTTTTCTTTCATGTTCACTAAAGAAAGATCAAATTCTACAAATTTAAAGACTGTAACTGATCATTTTGCTAGTTCATTTTATTATTTCAGACCAGCTAAAGATAATCCAATCAAAACAGACGCAGATAGCTAAGACAATATTTAATTAGTTCATTAACAAAAATTTTACTAGATTATTGTGTGAAAAAAGAAGAATTGGAAACTTTAAATAAAGCTCAAAATTTACCAGTTAATGTGAGTGATGGTTTAGACCATATGAGTTATAAGTTCAGAGAAAATCAAGAACCTATACTTTCTCACAAAAGATTCATGAAAGATTATCGAAGATTGAAATTATGTCTTGTATATACACCAAATACTGAACCATTAATACCAATGTTGGAAAATTTAATTAATGTTTTAACATTTGGTGGTGAGTTTAAAGAAATTGATGGATTTCTAAATTTTTTTGAAAGTGAAACTCATACTGCTATATTCATAACTAAAAATCATCGCTATCAAATAATAATATAGATAAAAGCTTTCCAATACCTGGTGTAGAGGCTTCAAAATATTTCAATGAAAGAATTTCTATAATTTCAAATTCCAAAGGTCTTCGAGATAGTATTTCAGCTATGCAGATTAATTTCATCCCTGGTAAATCAACTTATGATTTAGATAATCCACCACCACCATCTTATCAGGAATCGACATTATTGCAAACATGATGTCGGTTGATCAATAAATATGTAATTAATATATGTATGTAATTATATGTAGTGTATAGATAATTATTAGAGATCCAATTGTTTCAAACATGCTATATTAATTATATAACTTTTATAATATATCTAGAGATCATGAAGATAAAGCTGGCTTATGCAGCTAGTATAATATATCTATATGCGATCTATATACTATATACTTTACATCTGTCGGCTGTTTATATAATATAATATATATAATATACAATATTATTCCTGGTTTTCAAAATCAGCCAATATACAGCTATAAGTCTTTCTCGAATTAGACACTAATTTGTACTAGGTTTCAACTTTCGAAGTTCAGTTGCATAGTTATGCATTGGATTGAGCCTTACAACTTACAAGTTACAGCCTGCAGCAATCGACTTTAGTACAGATCATTATACAGTAAACTGCATATTGATATACATGGATGATGGGTACCGAATCTTGAATCTCTATTGTTTAAACAAGGGATCATTTGAATCTCGATCTAAGCTATATGTATGCATGTGATAAAGAAATTTTAGAACTATAAGAGTCGAACATTAGTACTTCAATTAACTGACCTTTCAAGTTTCAACAGCAGGTGTTTGTGCACTAATATTGGGTGATTGAGTTGAAGCTTGACGTCTTCTATTATAGTTGAACGTGTCATAGATATAATAGTACAACACAGTATATAATTAAATGGGTCGATGCCCTTGGCTCTTTTCTCCTTGAAGCACACATCAATGATCATTTGAAGAAGCTTCAGACAGCTAAGTATTCACATGATTACTACACATTGTGTATTTTACATATACAATATATAATATTCTCACTTAAAGTCTCATTCTGTAATCTCGAGTTGATTAATATTTAGATGAGCACTATACTTAAAGAAGGGTACACTTAAATTGAATATGAGAAGATTAATATGAGAACAATATATAATAATGTAGTGTCTCACAATTTTGATTTATATAATAAACATTAATCAAAAGATCTAACTGATATACTACAGTGGATCCGTAATCATTGACTATCATGACTCAAATGGAAGAACACAAGAATCAAGATGACAATAAGATCAATCATTACTATCTGACTGAAGCTGATAGATGTTTGATTGATAAGTATCGTGACCAAATGAATTATAGACTTATCCCATTAATACCAACTTTTGGTCAGCCAAATGTTAGAGTACCATTGATAACTCGTCCAAATATAACATCGCAAATAGA
>NW_011887639.1:0-76101 GCF_000313485.1 Hansenula ciferrii | reverse complement strand
ATTGAATATAAATTCTTTAATGGTGAAAAAATTGACTCAAGACATACTATTCAAATGATGATTTTATCAATAATGATGAAAGATCCAAATCCTTATAATTTAGGATATTGGATGGAATCTATGGTTAAATCTGAAGAACAAATCACTAAAGAAGAAAATGCCACATTAATACCCCCACTTCCATTTGATTTATTACCAGATACTCATAAAAGATTTCTTATTTGGAAAGAAAAGAAGGAAAAGAAGGAACAACTAAAGAAGTTGAAAGAAGCAAAAAAGAAGTTTAAAGAAGAAAGGAAAAAGTTGAAAGAAAATCAAACACAAGTTGGATCATAATAATTAAATAAACCTGTTATTTTTTATATCTTTTCCATTGTAGTTAACCATCTCATTAAGGAATAATACTTTCAATGTATTCAAATTATTCTTTTCTAAAATCATCTTGTTCGATATAAAAACCTTTTTAATCGAAAACGTAATTTTCATGTTATCAATTGTATCCTCCATCCTCCATAAGAATAGCATTTTTAGTGAGATCATAGTCAAAATCAGTTAGAGAAGATACCATCTTTGAATAGTTGAGTACATTACATTTGAGTTTCCAAGTATTTTTAACTAAAATTAATGTTGTTTACTGCCTTATAGCTTTTTGGCTTTTTTTGCTAACAATAATATAAGAGAATATTAGCTTTAAAGTGGAACAGATCTTGAAAAAGCTATCTATGAATGGATTTGGAAGTTTCTCTTTCAAATTGTCACATAAATCCTTGAGCCATTCCCTGCCATCACTGAACAAATCCTCATAATTCTCATCCATTTTTTTAGCAGCAGGTATAATTGTCGTTATATTGAGTGGTGAAGTTTGAAGTTCTTTAAATTGGTCGCGAATTTTATAACCTTATCAAAACATAACCACATAAACACATCAAACATCAACAATCCAACACAATCACAACATTAAACCCATTCAATTCAATTCAAATGTATCATAATGACTAGATGTGGAATCTGTCATATACATGGTGGTAATGATAATGGTTCAGATCATCAACTATTATGTTCAAGTTGTACAAATTTCCAATTATTAAAACCAAAATTAAATTATATTAATTTATTAATTGAATTAGATTTTAATAAGAAATCAGTTAATCAAATATTACAAAATTGTATCCAAGGTGAAAACATTACATTCTTGAAAGATTATATAAATGATAAACAAGATAAAGTGGTTAATGATTCAGTTTCAATCCATTCAATTGCTGCATTATCTTCACAATTATTAACTATAGATTCAAAATTAATTCAAAGGAAAAATAATAAAATTTTGAGAGAAATAAATATATTGAAAAGTAAATCAGATTCAAAGAAACTGAGGCTTGAATCATTAAATTTGGAAAAACATGAAAAATTACAAAAAATAGCATCTAAATCATTAAATTATAATAAAGATCAAATTACATCCAAGATTAATCAAATATTAGATGATTCCCTGAAATTTCAAAAACAAATAAATAATAATCAATCAATTTTATTTCAAGAATTAATAAATATTTATAATATCAAAAAAAGGAAAACATCAAATCAATTAATTTTTTTAATTTCTTTCAATCCAATTATATCAATTTATAATTTAACACAATACCCACTTGAGCTGATAAATTCTTCATTATTACAAATTACAAAATTTATTTATCAAATATCACAAATTTGGTTTATAAATTTACCCTATGATATTAAAATTATGACAAAAGAAGATCAATTTAACCCCAAGATTCAAAATTTTGAAATATTACCCAAATTAGCAGATTCAAATACATCATCAATTTTTGATATTTCTAAAAATGATTTAATTTGGTTTATAAATTCATTATCAAGATTAATTTTAAATATCATGGAAATATTAAAATTCTTCCAATTAGATGAAAAAATCCATAATTATAAAACATTATTTAAAATTGATGAATTAATTTATAAAATTGTTAATAATAATCATGAAATAACGTCTAATGATTCAAATGATTTTAAACCAGGTGAGATTGACTTATATGAATTAAATCAATTGATTTATAAATATTTGATTAATAAAATTAAAGAAAAAAATAATGAATGGCAAGTTATTAAAAATGATATTTTTGATGATGATGAGTGAATAATTGGAGTTTAATTGGCGTTAATATAATGTATGATTTTATGAGTTTGTTTATAATTTATGTAGACTACAATTTCAATTCTTTAATCTCAAAAAATATGATATTCATAAATAAACCAAAGTTCAATGATTGTTATTCACATTCATATGAAAAAAGACAATGGAATTTATGAATTATATTATATATTAATAGTTCTATCAACATATCTTAACTGATTTCAAATACAATTTGATTATCTAAAATTCAGTCAAACAATGAACATATCATAACAAAACTAGATGGGTATTTGCCATAAAAGACAACAGGTAAGCCAAAGGCCAGATTCGTAGTCCGAGGTTTTCAAGAAGAAGATAATTTTATTCAAACCACCAAATCATCAACTATTAAGAATGTAAATTAGTTTTTGAAGTTTTATTTTCCCTACGAGAATTGAATTGCTTTATTTGTAGACTTCCCAATTGGGTAATAATAATGTATAGTTAGTTGTATATGAATTTAAGTATAAAAATTGAATTGAAATAGATAAAATAAAAGATTAACTACATTTTTATATATGATTAGTGGTGTATTTTCATATTAATATAACTTTGAAATTGTAAATATTATAGAGGCTAATTATATTATATATAAATTTTTAACATATGTTTATCAAGACGTTGTTTAAATTAAGTTTATAATACAATTACCAATGGATGGAAATTTTGGCGTATATAATATATGATTTATGAGTTTACAATATATATAGAACTACAATCAATTATTAATTTCAAAAAATATGATATCCATAAGTTAACCAGAGTTCAATGATTGTTATTCACATTCATATGGGAAAACAGTGGGATTTATGGACTTATATATTGTTTTATTAACATATCTTGATTAATTTCAAAGCTATGAAAATAAAAAGAATTTGTTGTCAGCGTCAAGCCTGAGAAAAGAATACAATATGTATGATGCTGTTTCCTAGACTAGGATAATACTTCTTCAGTAGAAAAACAGAAGATTCTTATTTCACTATCAAATAAATCAGGTTAATTAAGAAACTAAAACTTAAAACACACACTTAAAACATCAAACATTTCAAATTTCAAATATTGAAAGTGTTTGTTGTTTCAAGCGAGTTTTGATGATACTCACAAGCAGTTAGTTGTTTTGCACATACAATAAATAACGTAGTAAAATCCTATATGAAATCTCTGAAGTTATCTTCATGAACAAATAATTACTATTCCACTTCAATTATTGTCAAGTAATTTTTCTATAAATTTGAATTTGAAGTATATGTAGACTTCCCAATTTGGTAATAATAATGGGTATTTTGTTGTATATTTATTGAGATATATAAAATTAAATTAAAATAGATAGGAATCAAGACCTTTGAGCGAGAAAATACTATTTTCATATTTTATTAATGCTTTTCTCTTATATTACCTTAGTAAATATATAAATACAAGTATAATAAATAACACATCCGGGTAATTGACCACCGATAATAATCACTTACATAATCAAAAATCAATATTCGCGAATTCAATTGCAGCGTGGCAGCCTTTTTTGATTTTCCAAATTTCTAAAATTGTTAAAGGGAAAATTGAAATTGATAAAGGAATTGTTGATACATAAATAAGTAAATACAACACAAGTTGGCTTGTTATTGATCAATTGAATATAATAATACATTCCTCAATTCACAATGTCTCTCTCTGATAAAGAATTGTTCGAATTGAACAAAAAAGCAGTTACTGAAGGTTTCAAAATTAAACCAAGATTAAATTATAATACTGTGGGAGGTGTTAATGGTCCTTTAGTTATTTTGGAAAATGTTAAATTCCCAAGATTTAATGAAATTGTTAATTTAACTTTACCAGATGGTACTGTAAGAGCTGGTCAAGTCTTGGAAGTTCGTGGTGATCGTGCTGTTGTTCAAGTTTTTGAAGGTACTTCAGGTATTGATGTTAAAAAAACAAGAGTGGAATTTACTGGTCAAAATTTAAAAATCCCAGTTTCTGAAGATGTCCTTGGTCGTATCTTTGATGGGTCCGGTCGTCCAATTGATAATGGTCCAAAAGTCTTTGCAGAAGATTATCTTGATATTAATGGGTCACCAATTAATCCTTATGCAAGAATTTATCCAGAAGAAATGATTTCTACAGGTATTAGTGCAATTGATACAATGAATTCAATTGCAAGAGGTCAAAAAATCCCAATTTTTTCAGCTTCAGGTTTACCTCATAATGAAATTGCTGCACAAATTTGTAGACAAGCAGGTTTAGTTCGTCCAACAAAAGATGTTCATGATGGTCATGAAGAAAATTTTTCAATTGTTTTTGCTGCAATGGGTGCAAATTTAGAAACTTCAAGATTTTTTAAACAAGATTTTGAAGAAAATGGGTCCTTAGAAAGAACTTCATTATTTTTAAATTTAGCAAATGATCCAACTATTGAAAGAATTATTACTCCAAGATTAGCTTTAACTACTGCAGAATATTTAGCTTATCAAACTGAACGTCATGTTTTAACAATTTTAACAGATATGTCTTCATATGCTGATGCTTTAAGAGAAGTTTCAGCTGCAAGAGAAGAAGTTCCAGGTAGAAGAGGTTATCCAGGTTATATGTATACAGATTTATCAACTATTTATGAAAGAGCTGGTAGAGTTGAAGGTAGAAATGGTTCAATTACTCAAATTCCAATTTTAAGTATGCCAAATGATGATATTACACATCCAATTCCTGATTTAACAGGTTATATTACCGAGGGGCAAATTTCTGTTGATAGACAATTATATAATAGAGGTATTTATCCTCCAATTAATGTTTTACCTTCTTTATCAAGATTAATGAAGAGTGCTATTGGTGAAGGTATGACAAGAAAAGATCATGGTGATGTTTCAAATCAATTATATGCTAAATATGCTATTGGTAGAGATGCTGCAGCAATGAAGGCAGTTGTTGGTGAAGAAGCTTTATCTACCGAGGATAAATTATCTTTAGAATTTTTAGAAAAATTTGAAAAAACATTTATTAATCAAGGTGCTTATGAAAATAGATCAATTTTTGAAAGTTTAGATCAAGCTTGGTCATTATTAAGAATTTATCCAAAAGAATTATTAAATAGAATTTCTCCAAAAATTTTAGATGAATTTTATGATCGTTCTCAAGATCAAGAAGATGGTAAAGATGATGAAGATGAAGATAAAAATGTTGATAAATCAAATGATCAAGATTTAATTTAATTTTAATCCTAATTTTCATTAATTTCCATCAATTTTGTCTCCTCCATTTTTTTAGTTTCCCTCCATACAATTTGATACAAAAAAAAAAGATTTAATTAATTCTTTCATAATTTATAAAATAAAATAAACACATCAGGATGTTCGAATAGATTTATTTAAAATTAAATTTGTAGTTTGTTAATTTATGTGTCAAATCGGATTTTCAATATTTTCTTATCTAGGAAAACACCGAAAATTTAAATTTTGTTTAAAAAAAAAAAATACGGTGAGAAAAATCAAAACAATACAAAAATTAATTTCAACAAAAAAGAACATCAACAAATTCAAAAACAATTAGGAATCAAAATGTCCTCTGAAGTAATCAATTCTGAACATCCTGTTAAACTAGTTCTTTTAGGTGGACCAGCCGTGGGGAAATCAACATTTGCTAATAATATACATTCAAAATTTTTCAGAGAAACTTATTATCCAACTCATAAATCAACAATATTATTATTTGAATATAAACCAAGAACAAAGAGAGCAAAGAGTATATTAGATGAATATGGTGGTCTTGAGGCTAAAAAATTAATCAATCAACAAAATGATTTACAATTATCTCCAACAATTTTCCAATCTTATAATAAAAATCATGTATCATTGAAAAAAAGAAGAAATAGTTCAAGTTCAAATGCAAATTCTCAAGGGAAGGCAAATAAATCATTAGTTAAAAATGATTATTATTCTTATGATTTCCCTAATAATGATAATTCAATTGAAGGTCAATACCAAGAGCCAAATTATTCACCAATATTAATTGAATTAATTGATACTCCACCTTTTAAACCTGATTTAGTTGTACCATTTCTTGAAGTTTCACTTTATAGAAATTTAGATAAAGAAGATTTACATAATTTAGCAAATGAACCAAGAAGACCAGTATCAACAAATCCATTACTTGTAGCAAGTGGTGCATCAGAAATGAATGGGAATGTTAATGGTTATATTTTTATGTATAGTGCAGTTCCAAGTTTTAATCCACCAAGTTATGATGATGTTTTATCACCTTCAACTTCAAGAAATTCAAGTATAACAACAGATTCAAATCAATTAAATACTGTAACATCACAAGAAGATCCTTTAAGTTTATTAGATATTATTAGAGGTGCAATAATTGATGCATGGAGAGAATATAGAAATTATCAAAAAAAATGGAAAAAAGGTTCAGAAGGTGATGTTTATTCATTAATTTATGGTATAAAACAATTATGGAAATTAAAATCTTATGAAGAAGAACAATTGAAACTTGCAGAATTAAGAAAAATTTCAAATAGATTAGATGAAATTGATATTGATCCATCATCACCAGATTCTCCACCACCAATTCTTATAGTATGTACACATTCAAAACATGAAGGAAAATCACCAAAATTAATTGAAGATGGTAAAAAATTAGCAAATAATTGGAAATCTTCATTTATATTGGTGGAAAATGAAATTAATGAAAATGTTGATGAAAGTATTTCTTTAATGATTAGAGAAATTGTGGAAAGACAAAAATTACAAAAAATAAAGAAAAAATTGGGAAAGTGAATAAACAATTAAACTCTATATATTCAAATATTTATAACGAATAATAATAATGATTAATATAATTTATGATAAAATCATGTATGTGTAATTATGGACCTGCATTCATACCTTTTTCAACTTCAGGAATTTTATCAATTTTTTCAATCCATGCTTTAACATTGGGGAATTCATCAATATTAATACCAATATTTCCATATCTTCTTAACCAAGGATACGCTGCAATATCTGTGATATTCAGGGAATTACCAACTAACCAACCATTATTTTCATTTAATCGATCTTCAAAAACTTTATATATCCGCTTAGTATCATTTATAAATCTATTTGTAGCAAATTCATCTTTATTTTTTAAAACATTTTTAAAAATTTCAGATTGTCCTTGATATGGACCATGACCTGCAACTTGGAAAATTAACCATTTTATTTGATCCCAATATAATTCATGTTTTAAATCATAATAATATTTCCTTTCCAAATCATAATGTTCACCTAAGTATAATAAAATTGCTGCACTTTCAAAAATTATAGTTTGTTTCCCCTGAGAATCAACATCACTAAAAGTTGGAAGTTTACCATTTGGATCCATTTTTAAATACCAATCTTGTTTTTGTTCTAAATTTTGAATATTTACATTACTAAAAATATAATCTTGTTTCAATAGTGATAAATAAATTGATATTTTTTGACCATTTGGAACTTTTGATGAGTAAAGTTTTAAATATGGTGGGGTTAAATTTGTTGGATGATTTGGATCATTTAAATCTAAATTTGTAGACATGTTGATAAGCAATACGTAGTGTTAAGAATTGATAAAGACATGAATTAATTGACTCGAATTTAGTGGAGATACTCATGGGTTTAAATAGTTTTCATTAAACTGTAATACAAGGTTTTAACGGCTGATTATCCTCAAGTAATTACAAATATGTGCAAATCAATTGTACTCATGCAATTAATTTATATAAACATCCGCTTATCTCCTCTCTGACTAAGCGATGGTTTATCCATAATATATATATACTCATATTTAGATTACTAATATAATATATTTCGGACATTTAGTTTATAATATATATATACCATTTAGTTTATAATATATATATACCTGGTTTATTCACAACAGCCATTGTTGTTTTAATATATTGAAGTCCCATAAGTGAAAGTGATGTATTGATTGAAGAGGTAAATCTATCAGAAGACATAATCATAATAATTTGAGAAATTAAATATTCAACTTGTGATTTGCTTTCACATTTTCTATTGGTTATTTTAATTTTACGGAATGATCTTGGAATAAATTGCAAGCATGCTATAAATCGTTGAGCTTCAGTATAATTTGTAAACATGTCAATCAATAGATTATTATTCATATAACTTAAATTTTTGGAACAATCAAGATTTTTTTGTAATATGAATTGTTCTTTATTAGAAGCAAATTTTTCCAAAATATTAGACAAAAAAACTATTTCTTTTGATTTTAAATCCCTCAAAAGTTTGGTAGGAATTACATCTGATATTTCCAATTTTGGTAGTCCAATATTATATACTTCAGTTCTATCACAATTGTTTTTCAAATAATTCAAAGTTTTACAAATCATCTTTGAATTAAGAATCCCATTATAATCAGAATCTAAGACTGAAACATCAAGTGAAATTTTTTTGATCGATTTTTTAAGAATTGATTCATATTCATTTGTTAAAATATATTTAAATAAAGTTATAATCTTCTTGTGGGATGTAATGACTTTAATTTTTGTATTCTTTAACTTTATATTATTCGGATTCTCCACCTCACTTGGTACCACATCAATATATTCATAATTTGACGTAATTGATGTATCATCAATACTCTTCATACATTTTGTATTTTTAATTACCAACAACAAGTCTAAGTTTTCAAATTTATTATTATAAATTTCAGGAGCTAAAGCACGATAAAAACTCATATTCAAAGTCATTAAAACCCCCATGTTTTGATTTAATTTTAAAATTTTAAACCAAATTTCTAAAGGGAAAACACCAAAAAGAGATGAATCTTCTTGAAAATCTATTTCACTATGATCTTTGTCTGTCTCATTATCATTTGTTTCTACTTCATTATTTTCTTCATCAGTAACAGCTGATTCATTAGAGTTTAACTTTTGATCAGAGGATAAAGAGGATTCAAAACTGGATGGGTACTGGAATTGAGTGGGAAATTTTTCCATTGGTGTTGAAATAATGGGACGACGTGAATTATAATCAATCAATGTTTTCTTAAATCGTTCTGATAAACCTGAAATATCCATATTTGTAGAGCTCATATTGATGTACTTTGTAATTAATACTTCGAGAATAAAGATTGAAAGAAAAAAGAAGTTTTGAAATTCAGAAGTGTTATGGATTATTTATATGATAAACTGGGTCTTTGATTAGATTGAATAATTCACTTTATTAAATGACTCGATTCTCATTATTGAACTCATTGAACTCATGATTGTACTCTTTATATTAAACTCATTATATTAACTCATTTTTAGACTGTTGAGCCATCAACACCTAGTATTAAGCCTACAAGCTACAGTACTATGTAGCAATCCTTTAAATGATTTATCTACTTTATCATAAGCAGACAGTCATAAATCAGACAACAGATATCTCTATATCTATATGGTTTTCCTTATACTGCTTACTAAGAATGCGCGGATTTAGTCGGATTTAATAAATTATATTTGGAATTATTAAAATCAAGCAAAACATCAATTTTTTTAAAGACAAAAGGGTGATGAAGTCAATTAATTATGTATATTGAAGCTACTATTGTGTATCTGTATGCCAATTTCTTTATATTTTTCAGTTTGAAAATTTAGAAATATTCTATGTTTATATTTTGAAGTGTAATTTAAAATTTATTAAGTATCATTTTATTTCAAAATTCAAAATTTCAGAATTTCAAACAGCATTCTTATGTGAATTAAAGGGCATAGATATAATATTTGATACCAGATTCCTATATATTATAATTTTTATTTAAAAGATAAAACACTCAATTTTGATATTTAAGCAAATTTACTTCTAAATATTAATTATTATGAATATTTATATTTGATCAACGATTACATAATCACTACTCTTTCTGTAATTCATCTACAACAAAGAAAAATTTAATGGATGCTGATTTTCAAGGTTTTTATAAAATTCTAGGTATTGATTGATTATCCATTAACTCATATAAACGAATTAATTTCCCATTAGATGTTCTATATAGTTACATTTGTAACAACAAGAATGGGGTTCCCAATCATGGAGTATAGTTTATTACTAACTTTGTAGTATATAGCGTGGCCCATACCGCTTTGCCTGTTCTCTTCACTAAAAATCCATTCTCTAGAAATTTCGCAATTCCCTGTTCCTGTACTAGGCTCAAACCACAGGGCATTCTGTTTTCATAAATGAATGGTAATAGGAATTCGTTAAATAATTTAAACTTTTTCAGGTTCATAGATCTAACTTTATTTGTTCAATATTTATTCTCTACAATGGAATAAGTGAATAAGTTAAAAATACAAATTTATAAACATAAAGTTTATATAATTGATGATCTTTGAAAGAAAAGATCTCTAATAATAGACGTTTGTTAATCTTCTTTTTCAATACGCCTTAGTAGCTATCTATACGTTGTAGCGTTGTAACCCACCAACTCGATGTCTATACCGCCAACTTGTACTTGTACGTGTCACACCGACCCCCTACCCCTTGCCACCAACCACCAACTATACTAGTACTACTATAAATACAAGCCCATTAGCATCAAATTACCTTGCCACTTATCTATAGAGAACAAGCCATAGATAAAAGTTACCTGTAGAGTTAAACAGAGGTATAAAAGTTATCACGTAGCTGCTTAACTGTTGTCGATTATATCAACTCTGATTAAGTATTATAACATAAATTCATAATAATTTAAAGGAGAATTTAAATAATGCCAAATATTCGTCAAGAACTTATATTTAAGTTATCTACATCTACCATTTATACATATTAACAATCCATTTCAATACTTAGATAAACTCATTTGTACTTTTGATCTATATAACTCATTGACACATATAAAGGTTTCATAACATAATAAATCCACCACCACCACCACCATTACCAATGAATATAGATTATTCAATCAATTAATCTATCATATAGCTACCAGCAGACAGCAGCATTAATCTCTGGTATTCATATCCCCCTAATATATCATGGTGAATAGCCATAGAATCCAATTCATCATCATTTTGACAAGTTCTACCAATATAATTAGGCTTTCCACATACTAATTCTTTTTGAAGCTCATTATCTTCTTTACTGATTGGTACGACTGTAACGTTCAAAGATTTACTCTTCATAAACAGCATTATGTTAACATCCAATATAGAGTGAACTATAAATTTCAAATTTTTTAAAAATTCACCAGTTTTATCATTCTTTTCTATATCTTCATAGTCATAGAAGAAAACTCCTTGAACTTTCAATGATTTTTTTATAGCAACGCTTATGATTCTTTCAGAAGATTTTACAACGAGTTCTTGTGCTTGAACAGTGTTGTTTAAAATGAAATGATTTAAAAAGTTGAAGTTTAAAACCTGTTGATTTTTCTTGATTTGATTTTTTAATAACCCCACCAACGCAATTGATTGTTCTAAACAACAGGGTGATTGATATGGAATGAAATTGTCTAAATTAAATAAGTCAAAAGCATCTAAATAGTCTACCATATGTTGTATGTCATCATCATTCAAAAAATACAATGAAGTATAAAATTTTCTCAATTGAACTTTTAATCTTATAAAATTATCAATGAAATCATTCAAATCATCTTTAAAATAAGTCCCTTCATTGAGGTATTCTAAATGACCATGATGTATTACCTTTGATTTGATATCACCAGCTAAAATGGATTTTAACAAGAAATTGAATATTTCTGAGCATTTTTGAGATGACAATGGTGTACATGTGTTGAATAATTGGTTTGAATCCAGAAGTCCCTCTAATTGCTTTAATAATGTAGCATTGAAATAATCCCATCTCTTTACCGATAACATCTTGTTTTCACAATATGGTATCCCAACCATTTCTATTCTTTTACCATTTTTATGGATTCTCATGAAGTTTTTGCAAATTTTTGACTTGTCAATAAGCAAACCTTTAATCAAAGCGGATTGTAGATTCAGTACAGGATTTTTATTTGTAGATAAGAACTTAATCAAACCATGATGTTGTATACCTATGTGGTTGCTTGTAGTTGTATGCGTGATAATTGGTGGAGCTGCAAGCATCTTTGCAAATAGTTAGCTTTTCCTTAGCAATTGAGCATATATTGATCTCCAATTCAACCCATTTTATGAAAGAAGTGGTGATTTTTGTACTCTTATAAAGTGGAAACTCAATCAGCCGCTGTCATAGTAATCTGGTTTTGTGTTTGTGATGGATCCATCATCCAATTCAAATTGGTTGAAGTGAAAATGTTAGACCCACGTAACTTCGAACCTCAACATCTACTAGATCTTGTATAGTAGATGATTCATTTAAGCGAATGAAAGCTACATATTACCTTAATCACATCCAGAAACTATAAAGAATATGTATTGAATTTTCTATAAACCTTCACATATGTGTAGCTCTTGATGGTTTATTCACCAAAGTTATCGTTGGTTTGAGATCGGATAGTACATAATCTCGAGGTCCTTTTTTTGAATTATTTGATGAATCTTCATATCCCATAAGTGAAAGTGATGTACTGATTGAAGACATGAATTTATCAGAAGTCATAATTTTAACAATTTGAATGATTGAATGTTCAACTTGTGATTTGTTTTCAAATTTTCTATTAATCACTTTAACTTTATGAGCCATTGATTGAAAATCTGTCGAGAATCTTGCACCTCCTTCAATAATACGATCATTAATTGGGATATTTTTACCTTCAAAACAGATTTTAAACATGTCATAAAATGGATTATTGCCCTCAAGATCTTCTGAACTATGAATGTTTCTCATATAATTTTTTTTATCAGAGGCGAAAGTTTCCAAAACAACAGCCAAGTGTGATTGTTCATTTGAATACACATTTATTGGGAAAAAGGTAGAATCTTGATCATTAAAATAACGATTTCTGGAACAATTTGGACGGTTTTGTCTTAAACAATTTGAACCTTCAAATCTTGGTAGTCTGATATGATGTTTTTCCACTCCATCCACTTTATTTATCTTCCTTAAAGTTCTATTAACTTTTGAATGTTTGGAGCTAATAATCTCATTATAACCATTTAAAATTGATATATTTATCGTGAGATTTCTTATGATTTTTTTGATAAACGATATATCATTTGTTAAGATATTTTCAAATAACTCTATAATTTTCTTATGAGATGTAATGACCTTATTTGTTGAATTAATTAGTTCCATACTATCCCGGTACTCTTCCTCATTTGGTACCACATCAATATATTCATAATCATAATCAGTTCCTTGTTGGTATCTTTCACAAATTTCATCATAACATGATAGCTTATCTCTAAAAAAAACTTTTGCATTTGAAATAAATAATTCATCATTTTGCTTCATCTTTTTTGTACTACTAATCACCAATAACAAGTTTAAGTTTTCAAATTTACCATAAAGCTGGGGAGCAAAAGCGTTATAAAAACTTTTATTTAATGTAACAAGCACACCAACATTATCATTTGAGCTCATAATTTCATACCAAAGCTCTAAGGGGAAAACACCAAAAGCAGATGCTTCTTTTTCAGCAGTTTCATTATTTATTTTAGAAAAAGCATCAGGGTTCAAATTTTGAATGATTGATGATTTGTGATACCTAGAGGATAAACATGGTTGAATGGCAGGTGGTGCAATTTGTCTGGAAATCAATGGTTTGGGGGTTGGAAAAAGGTGGTGATAGTTCCAAGGAGCTGATGGCTGGGGAGATTGTTTTGATAAGTTTAAAATGTTCATATTTTTAAGGGTCTTATTGTTGTACTTTGTTATTAATACTTGTTTCTGAAGCTAATAAAGATGGGAATAAAAGATAAGAATGAAGTTTTGAAATTTAGGACTCTTGTGGTTTATTTATACACTATATCAGAGAAAATAAAAGTATTCACTTATTTTAAGTACTCAATTCATCAACGTATTCTTGAACTCATTATTGAACTCATTATTGAACTCATTTTAAGACCGTTCATGTTATCATCTATATAGCTGGCCGATAAAATCCGAGATATTAATACGAGAACATATATACTATTTCAAAGATCAATATAATATCTATACAGTTTGGTTAACAAGTTAAGCATCTAACTAGTAGTAAATGCTCATAGATAAGAAAGAATTGCAAGTTCAATGGTTATATTGGGTGAACATGAGTTGTTATGTCATGGAACTTATAACTCACGCCAACAGGTATAGCTGGGCTTAGAATATGATCTATGAAACGATATAAAGGGAAGTGAATGAATCTTGCAAAGGATCAATTATTGAATAAAAGTTTTGTTATCTTCTTTTCCATTTGATAGATGTAGACTCATTGTACTTGCCACCGATTCATTAATTAGCCGCTGTGACAATTGAAACTGTGATCTATAAATTTCCAAGAATTTATTAACGCCTACGGCCTTAGGGATTAGCTACTTGAAATTTTCTGGAATATAAATATTTTAGAATATCCTGTTTTTTTCATAATATTTGTTTTTAATTTTTACTACTTGAATTACTCAAAAAAAACCTGATAAATGGTTCATTTATCGAAATTTCTCGTTAATGTCAAAATCTGTGTATGTAATTTGAAATTTGAAGCAAAGTTCGTTGGGAGCCTGATTAATGATTTCCTGTATATTTCATCTTTTCTTTATTCTGATGGTACAATTAATGCAAAATTGATATTTCATCAAAAAATGTGACAAAGACGTCTAGTTTAGATGATCTTTATATTAAAGGTTCTCTGATCTAATGAACGTTTTGTTATTCTTCTTTTTCAATACTTTAGTAGCTCTCCATAATTATCGATTTCATTCCATATATTACAATCCATTGATATTAGCCGCCATGTTCATTAGTGATTGATTAATTGATAATTGTATGTGCTGGAATTGAATCTAACGAAACTACCCCTTATTAATATATACTGCTTATTATTCAATGGTTAGACCTGAGATCCCTAGTTTATTCCATTATAAGTTGAACTATTAGGACAAGTTTAATCATCTATTGAATGTCGTATAAATTATCATGATAGGGTTGGTATATTACAAGATAAGTGATACTCTCCTGTTTTGAATTCTATGTAGTTCTACAAAATGCCATTACTATATTATTATTATTATTATTACAAGCTACTTATCTTAGCCGCTGTTTCTGAGCAGCTAGCCAATTGATCTATGAAATATACAATCATATCATAAAACCTTAGCCTTGTATAATCTTCATAATTTCTTACTGTTATTTGATTGAAACTAAAGTTAAATCTCCATTGTTATACTAAATATTTACCAATAACTTATATTTATGTTATTTACATCTATTATTCATATACACAATATCAATCCATCTCAAGTTTCAATAATTAGATAAACTAGCTCGATGAAACTTTTATTTAAAGCCATCAAAATCTCCATATTATCACCCAATCTCAAAATTTTATACCAAATCTCTAAAGGGAAAACACCAAAAGTAGATGCTGTAAGAATATAATGAATACCAGAATTTAACTCATGATTGATTCAACTTTTGTGATACCTCGAACATAAGCAGTGGTTGCATCACATATGGAAAAAATGTTTGATAATCAATTTTTTATGGGTTAAGCCAAAATTTCCAATAAGCTAAATCATCAAAAGATTGTTTAGATAAACTTTCGATATCCACATTTGTAAGGGTCATACTTGCATGTTGTTATACTTTTTTATTGATATTTGCTTTCTAAAGAATGAATATGGATAGAACACATGAAATAAAAGTTTTGAAATTTAAAAATCTTGTAGTTATTTAGATTTCTGATAACTCAACAAAATGACTTAATTCATTGACAACAGGAACTTATCATTTAAACTCATTGCAAGATCGTTGAAACATCATTATCATCATCATAACTCATGAGTTCTTGTATTGAAAAAAGTGAGGCTCCAATGGACCATTTTTCAAAGTTGAAGCTTATATGGAGGCAAATGAAATTTGTTTCAATACTAGCGATTATTGATAGTAGTTGTCCACTAATTACTTGTAGGCTGTAGCTATGATATTCGTGATATTACATAATGATCGAAAATAATGAATCCCGCTTCAGGGATTCGAATGGAGGTGATTTAAGATCATATAACATTCAAGATTACTTAATTAAAAGAGTTCAAATTGAGATCTAAATTTCATAAAGAAAAACAAGGTGAATCATACACTACTACTGAAACTTGGTTTTCACTTTGTAAGATAATTTAGTGCTAGTTATACTACAGTCAAAGAAAATTAATGGATGCTGATTTTCAAATTTTGGAACAATCGCATCAAGCAAGTTTATTTTTAGTAAATTTATATGTTAACTTCTGATTGATTTATTAATTTAATATGATCTTGATGGATTTTCTTGGTTCTTCATAATTTATTTTAATCTAATGATAATTAACAGATGGTGCTTCAAGAATACTCATTATAGCTGATTTTTCATTTGGGGACAACTTTGAAAAATTGATTAAATTTTGCAATGGAATAAATTTTATCTTAGACCAATGAAGTGATTTGAAAGAAGTGATTTTTTCCTCAATTTTAAAGCTGATAGCCAATCTGAAGTCATTTTTTTTCATTTTGTAACACTCCATCAACTTTTCTGAATCAATATTCAGTATCAGTACTTCTAATTCCACTATAATTTTTGTAATGAACTTATCTAAACATTTTTCACATTCCATATCTTCCCCATGCACAAAATATTTGACATATTTAGACAAAATGTTTTGATAGTTTTGTGAAATGAAATGATCACTTATATCCAGAATAATATCTTCTCTTGTTGCATTTTCTAGGTTTTCATCAGGTCCTTTAAGTAAGTTCATGTTATCATTTTCTCCTCTAATGTCCAATACAGTGTTTTCTTCAAAAATTTTAGTAATATCATGATGGGAATAGTAGCTAAATCTTTCAGATTTTAAGTTCATTAATCTAATCCTCAAGTTTAGATACATCTCTAAATACTGGGTAATATTTTCAAGTAAAACTTTATTATCCATTAGTCTATGGTTGATACCTTTTAATACCAGATCTGTCCTTTTCATCAAACAATTGAAAATCTCAGCCTTTAAATTGTCTGTTGGCTGGAAGTAAGCAACTTCAAAATTAAATAAATCTGATTCCATCAAAGATGGTAATAAAATGGTATTTAACATGGCAAGTTTCGATTTATTGATTCTCTTGTGAAATTGACTAATTTTAGTGAATGTATAATCTGTATCAATTGTTTGAAACAACAAAATTGGAATAAAAAAATCTGAATGCATGGAACCTATCTTGAGCATAGAAAACATGTTTGAAATTGGATTTAAATTTTTAATTGAATCTTTAAGAACTATGGTCAGACACCCCATCCCAAATGGTAAATCAATAAAAGGCAGCATATTAAACTAAATTCAACAATGATATGCTTAGCTATTGTTAGCAAGTGCTTAGCAGTAGCGAAAATCTAGCTGGCCATCATGAATAGATCAAGTTTTAAAAAGAAGTGGCGATTTTGAACCTTATATAGTAAAAACTTAATTAGCCGCTGTCATAGTTAATGATTTTTGTGTTACGGAAATGCAAGGAAATTGAAAATTAGAAAAATTGATTATGTAATTCATTATATAAGGAAAACAGCTTCATATTAAAAGCTAGAAAGGACTTTTATTCAACAATGTCATTATTGGTTTTTGACTAGTTATACTTCTCCTTCTTTCTCTTTTATAAGATTCTTCAAAGTTTTCGTTTCCATAATCAAATCCAATGATTAAAAGTGAAGTATCTATTGAAGAAGAGGAGTTTGAACTAGATGTCATTGTCATGGTTTCAATTATTTGATGTAATAAATCATTCACTTGAGATTTTGAAGCAAAGTTTCTATTCAATATTTTTATCAATTGGGATTTCTCTTCAAAATTTCTCAAAATTCTGCAGTATTGAAAATTGCTAAGGATCAATGGACTGCCGTTTTTATATGAACAATAGTTTAAGTAAAAATCAAAAGGGTTCTTTGAATTTAAATCATCATAGTTTATAAATTTTGTCATATTTTGTCTTTTATTTGAATTTATATAATCAAAGACACGATTCAAATGTGTTAATTCTGTTGTGTAAACTTTTTCAGGGAATGATGGCTCATCACTTGTAGGTACGTATCCAACACCATTATCAACATTGACTCTTGGTAATCTTATGCTTTGTTCAAATACACCATTCATTTTCTTTGATTTCTTTAAATCTTGTTTCAGATTAGATCCTTTTGATCCAATAAGATCATGATATCCATCCAAGATTGAAATATCAAGAGAAATACTCTTTATGGATTTTGTAAGAGTTAATTGATCATTTGGTAAGATATGTTTAAACAAACTTTCAATTTTTTTATGAGATGTAATTATCTTCTTTGATTCAAACCCATCAATATTAGAATAGTCTTTAGTTGTTCCAACATCAATGTATTCATAATCATAATGTGCACCTTCTTTTTGTCTTTCACATATTTTATAACATTGAGAAAGTTTATCTTTAAATTCAATTCCAACCTTTGACATGAATATTTCATCATTTAATTTCATTTGCTTTGTACTACTTATAACCAACAATAGAATCAAGCTCTCAAATTTACCATAGATCTGGGGAGAAAATGTATGGTAAAAAGTTTTATTTAATGTAACAAGCATACCAACATCATCATTTAAGTTCATGATTTCAAACCAAAGCTCTGGAGGAAAAACACCAAAAGTGGTTGCTTCTTCTTTAGTAGCTTTTTTATCTTTTGTATCAGTGGAGGCTGAAAACACATTAGAGTTTACCTTTCGAGTGATTGATGATTTGTGATACCTAGAGGATAAACATGATTGAATGGCGGGTGGTGCAATTTGCCTGGAAATCAATGATTTGGGGGTTGGAACAGTGAGGTAAGATTTCCAAGGAGCTGATAGCTCGGAGGATTGTTTTGATAAGTTTATAATGTTCATTTTTGTAAGGGTTCTATTGTTGTACTTTGTTATTAATACTTGTTTCTGAAGCTGATAAAGATGGGAATAAAAGATAAGATTGAAGTTTTGAAATTTAGAACTCCTGTGGGTTATTTATAAACTAGAGCAGAGCAGATTAAATAGCTAGTTAAATTGTCATGAACTCATTATTGTACTCATTTCACGACGGTTGAAGCATCATCATCTATAGCTGGCCGACAAAATCCGAGAAATTAATACGAGAACATAAATACGTACAGTTAAACATGCTCTTTCAAGAACTTTAACTCAGAATTTTATGCGCAAATAAACAGAGAATCAAAAGATGAATTCAAATACCAATAACATACATAGAAATTAAAGACTTCTCATAATTGTTGATGATTCTAGTTTATACTACGCCGATTACCTCAGCATTGACTCAGCATTTCCGAATAATAGCAAAAATTGAACATCCCACACAAAATTGAACGAAACTTTTGAGAGAATAATATTAAAATAATTTTACAGGAAAAACCATACACTTTTCATTGTATTAATGATTATACCCAATTCAAAAATATAATGGCTGACTCAAATCTTAATGAACATGAAATTCTAATTTCATCATATTTATTGAAAAGAAATAAATCTAAAAATTGGCAAAAAAAATGGTGGGTATTAAGAAGAAATCAATTATCTTATTATAAGGACTCAAAAGAATATAAAGCATCAAAAGTTATACCCATTGGTAATATCTTATCATTCAGTAAAATCCCTGATAATCATTCCAATCATTTCATTATAGTTACAAATGAACGTATTTATCATCTTAGATCATTAACCTTGGAGGAATTTAATTCTTGGTTTAATATATTAACAATGATTCTTAATTTAAATGATGATGAAGAATTCAATAATGGTTCCAAAAATTTCTTCAAACCAAGGAAAATATCAGAAAATTTGGTGATTAAAGATGCTAACCAGGATATCAATCAAGGTAATAACCCAGAAATTGATCAAGAAGATCATGGTAATGATGAAGAAATTGAAGAAATTGGTCAAGAATTACATAGATTGAATTTCTCAGGGACAGATGATAATTTTACAAGTGGATTATCAGATGGTGGATTAAGTCATTCAAGCTTCCATCATAATAATGTTTCATCTCATGCAAATAATTCAAATTTCTCCATAAATCATAGTTTACCACCCCCAATACCTGAAAATTCCATATTTAATAAGATTAATAATGATGAAATTCCAAATGTTAATGAAGATCCAGAAACTACATATAATTCATTATCATTTGATTCACCTGAACATTTAATAGCTAAAGGCTATCTTTTAAGGCTGAAAAAACGTTACAATCAATGGAAAAAATATTATATAATATTAACAAATCGTTCAATGATTTTTTATAAAAACTTGAAAGATTATGAATCAAATAAATCATATAAAAAGATTAATTTGAATGAATTAATTGATGTTGTGGAATTAGATCCTTTAAGTAAAAATAAATTATATTGTATGTTAATTATAACACCAATGAAAAGAATACGATTTTGTGCAGAAAATGAAGATGAATTAATTAAATGGTTAGTTTTATTAAAAGCTATAATCAAAACCAGGAAAAATGCAACAACAACTTCTTGATGAAGCCTGATAATATTTCAAATTCAATACATGGTTTTGAAAACCTCTCAATCAATACTTTATGTAGATTTATTTGACCAGCCTTGATGACAGATGAAGATAAGTGAGTTCATATCATGAGAGATTTTCATTTATAAAGTTGACAACAGAAAATGATCAGTTTGAAGTCATATATAAAGGATGTGAAACTGCTCAGTTATATTCAATTCAATTACAAAAAGACCACCTGAGCTTAACCAAAATCAACACTACCAAGCAAGAATTTCAGCATTTGACACATAATTTTACCAATATTATTTCAAAAAAACATAGATCATGCCACATTCTTATAAGCTATTTGCTTCAATCAAAAATACTGTTGAAGGTCATATCTTACCAAAATATTTCCCTAAATTCTTAGATCATTATTATGACCGTGAAGAAAGTGAAGAAAAAAACAAAAGTTTAAGAGAAAAAATAGCATCGGAATACATTCAACCAGTCTTACATTCTTATTGGAGGGTGAAAACATGTCATTATCCTATAAAACATTGTATCGGTAGAGGATTTTCAAAAAGTAAAAGAACCATTAAAGTTATGGTAGATAAATGTCCAAAGAAAGATCCAACAGATAAAAAGAAGAATGATCAAGACAATACTGAGAAAAAAAATCCAACTTTAACTGGTGAACTACCATTAGAAATTTGGAATGATATAATAATGATGGGTGCTGATCCTAAAGTATTGATAAGAATTAACAAGCAATTTTATCATAGTATAGCTCCAAGATTATATAAAAAGTTTGAAAAATTACAGCTTCTTTTGATCTTAACTAAAACTGATAAGATTAAAGCAAATGATTCTAATTTTTTGAAATATGGACCAGATTATCCACATAAACCATGTGTTAATGGTTATAAGATTTATGAACGTTTACAGGAAGGTATTAAACATGAATTTGAATTTTTGGAAGTAATTCCAAAAACTGCTCAATTTGCTGAAATTTTTTTGGGCCCTATACATAAAGAAATAAAGAAAAAAACCAATACAATACTTATCTCATCTTTCAATGATATAGAGTTTTTATTTGAAAATATTTTAAATAATGATGAATCTGTTTTGAAACATATGATTAAAAATATTTCAATGGATATTTCCATATTTGATGGGTTTGAACAAGTCATGTATACACCTGGGAAAATTCAAGGCTCAGAATTATCTATTGATGATTTAATTAAAAGTATAATTGATAAAAGAAAAAAGCAACCTGAAAATACTGAGATTGAAATGTTTCAATCAGAAACAAATGGACTCTGTGTCACCAATCACAATGATAATTTTAAAGGTTGTAGATGGAAACAAGAACCAGATGGTAATTTGAGAACTAGATATATTTATGAGACAGAACGTGGTTCTTTTTACAAAAGACACATGAATAATCAAAAATTCCCACTCAATGTTTATTTCATGGAACTTTTACATATATATCAATGTTATCAAATTTATCTCGATGATGAAAGAATCAAATTTGAAAATATCAAGTCAAATGAAGAGTTGTATCAGCAAACGCCATTTAGAGATATTTATGATGAAATTTTCACTGTTGATGAGATTGCTGATTCTTGTATTGAATATGGTTCTCGGTCATTGTTGACCTTTGAAAAATGTTCCAGGATGAAAATTCCACATAGATGTTTTAAAACTGAAGATGAAACTTTCAAGAAATTAAACAATATTATCTGTTTGATGCTTAATGAAGACAAAATTTCAACATCGTTATTATTTAATGGTATTTGCACAACACAAGAAAGAGTAGATCCATCATTGGACAACATTTGCCTTAATAGATGTGGTTATTTATCAGCTTATAAAGGTATTTCAACACTTGTAATAAACAAACACAATTGAGGCCTCAAACTTTATCAAAACATCTAAAAATCTGATGAATTTCAAAAATTGAAAAAAAAAAAGTCATAATGAAGTTATGGTGAATAAACATTTAAAGAAATTTTTCATCTGGATCAATTTTTTGAAGATCATAATTCTCAAGATATCGATTATCATCAATAATACTTTGTCCATAATCGACCAAATATGCATTATCATATTCATCAAAACAATAATTATACTTCCTTATATCATTATGATCAATCCCAGATTTATAAAGAATTTTAATTTGTTCATTCAAATTCTTTTCCCTTTGAGAATTTTTTTCATATTCATTATCATTTATAAATTCAAGACATTCTGTACAAATGAATGGCCCCCAATAAGAATATTTTAATTTTCCTTCTGATGATAACAATTCAAGATTAGTCCATCCATATTGTAGTAAATTAGGTGTATTAATATGATCTGATTTCCCATGTGTTGAATTCCAATGATTAATCTTTTTCAAAGCTGTAATTTCTTTAATATAACTTTCTTTTATATTTTCCAAAATGTGCTTGAAATTCTTAGAATGATCTTCTAATGTAAACAATACATTAATTTCGGATTGATTAAATTCTTTAGCTTCATCTTCATAATATGGCATGCCAACAATAGTTCTATACCAATGAAGATATTTTACATTAGCTAAATCAAACATTTTGAAGAATACTTTATTCGAAATGTTTGACGTATTACTTTTAAATATGGAAGTTTGATCAATAATAAGTTTTATACCTCTAAAGTATGAATATTGTTCTAATAATTCATAATTTGAAGTTTTCAAACTGACATTAGTTGGGAAAAGTTTTGTTGAATCAAAAATTTTATCACCTTCTGATTCTTTTTGCAGTTTTAACCTTTTTGAAGCCCTCGTGTTTTTAAAATCTTTTATTTCCTCCTCTTGTAACATTTCCATTTTATTCAATGCAACATTTTTTTTAAACCCGTGATTAAATTGTGATATAACAAATGGATTGAATTTTTTTTCATTCCAACCTTCATCCAATGATCTATATGTTCCTTGGTTTAATAAATCATCACCATTTGAATCTTTTAACCATGAATCTGTACATAACTTTCTTCTAATAGTATCATAAATTTTCAACAACAACGAAAGCTGAATTGAAAAAGAATCAGCTGGTGTATCAGCATTATTATCAAATAATTTATATCTCACAGGAGCACCAGCAATGAACACATCTTCTTCATTATCACTTTCCCATTTACCATCTTTTAATGGATATTCAAGATATATAGTATTATTGAAATTACTAATTATATAACTATTGAATTTTCCAAATATTTGAAATGGAGCAACTTGACGGAAAATTTTTGATAAATTGGCAAAATTACCATCAGTTTTTTTATTATTATTTTCAAGTATTTTTGAAAACTCCCAACCTTCTATATCAATCCCACATATTGGTATTCTTGAACAATTTGAATCAAATAAATTAAGTGAAAAATCTGATATATGTGAATGAAACATTTCTTCATCTCTAAGGTTTTTAGGGTATGATCCAAAATCATCATCCATAGAGGATAAAGAATCCCAAATTAAACTGGGTTTTGATTTTTCAATGAACCTATCAAAAGTCTCAAAACGAATATCATTATCAATTGAAAGTAAATAACTAATAAACCGAAACATTGGTTCCAAGATGAGTCTATCCATGGCTTCAGCTCTAAGTTTGATGTCCCTCCCTAGATCTAATCCTAAATTAAAGACATATAACTGGTTTGAATAGAGCACATCTAATAATGACCTTAATCCCTCCTCAGCTTTCATTTCATCAATTTTGTTTAATGAATAATCAATAAATAGTTCTAGTTCATGAATATTCCTATAGAGTTCATCATTTTTGATTTCTTCAACGGATTGGAACTTAATATTCTTGAACGAATGATTGAATATTGAAAGATTATTAGAATTGATCCTATCCTCCATCACTTTATAACAATCAATATCATCATCATCAGTTTGAGGGAAATCATAACTTATTTGAGCTGTGATAAAGATTTTCCATAATGAATTAAAGTATTTTGGTCTTTCATTTTTTTTTAATTTAAGTCTTTCAACAATTTTGGAGTTTAGATCTTCCCCTAATATACAAAACTTCGACTTTATTTTAAAAATAGCTATCAAGCTAAGTTAGTTCTCTTCTTTTATTATAAAGCCAGCAAAGGTATGGAAACTTACCATTGCATAGTTCCTCTTTATTATTAACATCAAGATAATATTCATTCTTTGTCCCCAATTTCTCTTGTTGACGTATTCTGAATAAACTTTGTAATTTAAATTTAGTTAAAGATTGTGGTAGATATTCATTAAAATTATCAATTGTGTCTTCAAATAAGATAGGGTCTTTATAAAGATCATAGATATATCCTGTGTATGCTTTTACCATCTTGTTGTAGTTCCTAATAGTCATCCAGCATGATGAGTATCAGTTGTTTAAATTTCTCAAAATGTTTGGGTATTATTGTTTATATAGGATCAGCTACCAAGCGAACATAACCATTTAGACTACATAAGTAGTGAACACCTTCAAAAGAGAACATGATCATAACATAAAACCATGGATTGAAAGGTTCTATAGTAATTGTAGTAAAATCACTCAGTAGTTTAAAATCAACTCATTTTTGTTCTCCATAGTTAAATTCTGTTCTCGTACGAGAGTATTTTCTGTTTTGTATGGAACTCCTAAAGAAAAACAAAAAAAAAATATTGTTTCAACTTTTGAAACATCAACAAAACTTCAACAGATACAACAACTAGAACAAGATCTATCTATAAAGATGTCGTTAAGGAAATTTGAACACAATGAGCTACCTTTAAACAACACACCGCGTAATATTGCTCCTTTGGATTTTGTTGATGTTGATCCAAACTATCACATCTTGAAAGAATGTTTCCCTGAATTTCCTGGGGGTCAAATCTTTGATGCTTTAGAATATGGTGAAGGTGATTTAAACAAAGCTAGTGAATATTTAATCAGTGGTATGGGCTCAAAGGGATCTGATGATGGTGATGATGAGGAAGAAGAGGAGGAAGAAGTTGATGTTGATTCTCAAGATTATAAAATATTATCCCTAGCTGAAATGTTCCCAGATTATAAAGTTGAAGATATAACAAATGCTTTAAAAGAATCAAATTATGACTTTGAACAAGCTTCAGATCTATTATTAAACCAAGGCTTTATCCATCAAATACAAAATGAATTGAAAATCCAAGATGAATTAACTTCAAAAGTTGAATCATCAAATAGAACTTGGGCTTCAATAAATGATGAAATTTCAGAAATTATGTCATTAACTGAAATGACTGATACAAATGAAGTTAAAAGTTATTATCATCAAAATGGTCGTAAAATGGCTGAAACTTTAATTGATATAATATATAATCAAAGAGATAAAGAAGAAAAGGAAAGACAACAAAAAGAAAGATCAAAATTGAAACAAAGATCATTACCAAGAGGTGGTAGAGTTCAAACAAATAATAAAAACACAGGAAATAACAATTTCAATGCATATACATCATTAGAAAATAACAAGACCAAGACAACAATCGATGAAAAACCTTATATATTAGATGAAAATAGTACAGAATTAGCAGAGTTATCATCATTAATTAATGAAGATCCAAGACTATTAAATATTAGTTGGGAATTTAATGAAAAAGTTTTAATTCATTTTAAAGGTTCAGTTCAAAAATCAATGAATTTAATTTTAAAAATTATTGAAAATCCAGAAAATGTTTCCAAAACATTTAGAGATGAAGAAAGTTTAAAACTTTTACAACAACAACAACAACAACAATCAAATTTCCATACAGCAACAACAAATAGTTTACTACAAGAATCAAAATTTAAACCAGTTTTAAATAAACCAAAATATCAAACTTCATATAAATATACTAAATTAGATAATGATTTAGATAAATTTCAATATAAATTAAGAAGAGATCAATTAAATAATTGCAAAAAAGATAATAGATTAGATTTACATAGATTTCATGTGGGAAACGCAAAAGCGACAACAATGATTGCATTAGATGAATGGTGGGAAGATGAATTAAGAGCAAGAGAATTAATTGGGAAATCAGATTCTGGATTTAAAGCAAGAGAAACTGATCCTTTTATTGTAATCACAGGGAAAGGTTTACATAGTGATGGAGGTGTTTCAAAGATTAGAGCAAGTATTAAAGCTTTATTAAATAAATCTAGATATAAATTCTTGGAAGAAGAAGCAAGATTTGTTGTTATAGGACTGAAAAGATTATGAATATATATTTTTTGTAAAGTTTTATATATACCTTTATACTAGCCATTTTTATACTTTATATTTTATACTTTTTGATAGCCATTTTTATAACCATTTTATATACTTTTTATAGCAATTTTATAACAGTTTTTATACTTTTTATACTATTTTTGATTGAATATTTAGCTTTTATAACTTTTTATACCTTTTTATATATGAATTGAGACATTTTTATTTCTTTTTTATACCTTTTTTATACCTTTTTATTATAACTTTCCATCAAATATACATTATGATATTCTTTCATCAATTTTGATCATTTGTATAAGCATTCCCATCAACCCATTTTAATCTTAATCCACAAACATCCATTCTAATTTTTTCAAATAATTCATGACTATATTCCCAATATTTCCCCGCGGAACAATCTTTAGTAGTACCTTTTGGTTTAACTCTTTTATTATTTGGATTTTTAATAAAATCTTTATGATTTGAACAACGTAATCTATTTGACATATAATTATCTTCAATTTTTTTTTCAATCCATGGTTTTGGTATTGGTAAATCTGAATAATGTAAATATTTAATATTTGGAATAAATTTTTCAGATTGTTGTTCAATTGCTGATAAATCATAATATGGTGGTTCATTATCCCCTGTGATTAATCCATGTTTTTGATAAACAAATGGTTGATCCATTGGATCTGCTAAAAATGATTTATGATCTGTTACAGTATTTAATTCTGATGTTAATACACCATAACGTTGATGAGGTAAAATTAAAAATTCTGGTGAATCAAAATCTTCCAAAGATTCAATTTGGGGTTTGGCTCTATCTTTTTGTAATTCTAATGATTTAATTAATTTGAAAACATAAAAATTTATAATATCCATATCAAATTCATTTTTTTTTCTTTGATCAAATGATGCTTCAATACGTTGAAATAATTCTTTACTTGGTTCAATAACCATTATAATATTTGTAAATGAATATTCATCTAAAAATGGGAAATTTGGTAAATTATTATATAAATTATTTTGGAAATTCAATTCATTAATCTTGAATTCCATTGTTGTTTCATTAGCTTTATTATTTATTGGTAAAAAACCCTTGGAATTTTGAAAAGGTGAAATGTTTTTAGAAATAAATTCATTCATTTCTAATTGTTTTTCCATTTGAGATTTTGGTTTAAAATTATATTGATTTGCATGATATTTTAAATATTCTTGTTTAGCATAACGTTCTTGAGTTAGCCAATATCCAGTAACAGAAGCTAATTTAGTATGTGGTATGAAAAATAATTCATCTAAATTTGATTGAGGAAGTATAGCATCAGAATCTAAATAAATAACACGATTATAATCAGTTTCATTGAAAACCATTAATTTTGTAAAACTTGAAATCCAAATATTAACATCTTGTTTATCATTCATTGTTTTAACTTGGGTTGCTTTTAACAAGACATTAAATTTTTTACTAAAACTTGTTAAAGTATTAAATTCATATTCATGTTTTATAGGATCTTCCAAGAATTTATTATTAACTAACAAGACTAATTGAGCACGAGTTTCATATTTTCTTAATTCTGCAAAAATCATCATTGCATTACACATATGATTTGTTGAAGTTGCATAAAGAATATAAGCATATTTTGTCCAATCAATAGAATCTAAATCAGTATTATTATAAATTGAATCAATAATTTCAGGTGAAATATATTTAATATGTTCACGATCATAATCTAAAATTTCATAACCTTGAGAATCAGTGATGATATTACTTGGTTTATTATCACTTGTTGATTTGATTTTTTGTAAAACATTTGGATGAGATGTATTTAAATTTGGTAAAAATGAATTTGAACTTGATGAAGACGTTGTTAATAAGCATATTAATGAAATTGAAATAACAATTGCTAATATGAATTTATTATTTATTTTTGTTAACCTATGAAGTAATGAGCGAGTGGAAGACATGATTTATTTCATATGTGTTGATGGTATGGAAGTTGAGTATGGAAGTTTTCAATGCCCAATACAAAGTGTCTAATATCTGAGACTTTTGAAGTTTAAAATCAATGCAGGAACACAAGAACAGAAGAGCAGCAGCAGCAGCAACAAGAGCAACAGACCGTATTGAATATGAATGAGTGTGTGTATGAATATCAAGTATCTGACTGTTTATCCACCAAAAATTTCAACTATAAATTATTTTTTTCCCAATGTTTTCATTTTATTTTCATTTTATTTCAAATAATTATTATTGAGTATAAAAGAAATCATAGCCAACGTGTGCATTATGTAATCACAGTCACAAATATTATGTAATCAACAAAAATATTACGTCATAATTACACAATCAATAAATCACGTGAATATTACATAATTAAATTTAGGAATTTAAAATTACATAATCAATTACGTAATCATTCATTTTTCAAAACATCGCGTAAATTTTGAAAACATAAACAAAAATAAACAAAACAATGGAAATTTAATAAGAAAAAACAAGAATTAAATAAACACAATTGACAACAACAGAGTGCTATTCAATCGCATAGGGAAGAAAAGGGTATCTTATAAACTGCTGAAGAAAGTCCCATAACAAAAATTATACTATCACTTTGCTGGTGCTTTGATTTCAATATTATAACCTTTATTATTTCCCCTAACGGTTGATCATAATAATTTCAATTGAATAATCATATCATATTACATCAAATCCATATCAACTACTTTATCCATTCAATCCCATCAACTCCATCAAGTCCATACACTTTCAACTATGGATTTTTCAGAAATTGGTGTCAAATCTAGGAAAACTGGATTAAAGGCAAAAGAAAATGTTAAAAGAGATCAACATAATATGGAAGATGTTGATGATTTCTTTCAAGATGATCAAACCATTAGAAATCAACAACAACAACAACAACATCATAATCAACAAAATCAGCCCAATAATATAAATACAAATGGTAGAATAATATTCCCTCCTTCACAAAATTCAAATTCAAATTCAAATCAAACAAATATTAGAAATTCTCCATTAAAATCTCCCTTACAAACAACTAAATCAAATAATCATCAAAATTCAACTTCTGATATATTCAATAATAGATCTAATAATAATAATAATAACAATAGTGATGACAGTGATCAATTTGATGATGCAATTGAAAATCCTCAAGATTATAGTAATAATGATCAAGATGATGATGATATGGAAATTGATGATGAATCAAGAGGTGATATTAAAATGATTGATAATGAAAGCTTTAATAATCAAAATTTTGATATATCTTTTGGTAATGATGCCAATAATGATATTGATGAATATAATAAAGTTTATCCTCAACAACAACAGCAGCAACAACAACAACAACAACCAGGTACACCGAAACAATCATTATTTGTATCATCTGAAAGTTCAAGTCCTGATGTAAATTCAAAATCTTATTCTCAAAGACAACAAGAATTAGAAAAAAATTTAACTATACGATCTTCAGCAAGAAAATCAATTGGTAATAAATCATCAGGAAATTCAATTATACATAAATCTCCAATAAATTCAAAACCAAATTCAAAATCAATTTCTTCAATTTCAAAAAAAATTGCATTAAATAAAAAACCATCAAAATCATCAAAACTTAAAACTCCACCAAGATCAACTCATTATTCCACTGAAGAAGAAGAAGAAGAAATTGATAATGATAGAGTAATAAGTGATTCTGATGAAGATCAAATTCAATCAAATAAGAATACAAATCAATATGATTCTGATGATAGTGAAGAACAAATTCAACCTCCAAAAAGAAGAGGTAGACCTCCTACAAAACAACAACAAGCATCATCACCAAAAAGATCAAGACAACAACCATCAATTAATAAAAATGATCGAGTAAATAAATTTCAAAGAAATAATGTTCCAAATTCACCAAATTCAAGAGAACATATTATAGATATAAATAGTTTAAGAAAAGAACAAGAATCAAGATCTCAATCAAGAAATAAAGAATTAAAAGAACAACCAACAAGAAGATCTTCAAGAGTTAGAATCCCACCATTAGCATTTTGGAGAAATGAAAAGGCAATTTATGAAAAATCTAAAGGTGATTATGTACCAACTTTGAAAAAAATTATAACAATTGATGAAAAAGTTGATCCATTACCCTCAAGATCTTCATCAAAAGTTTCATCAAGACATACATCAAGACAACCATCCAGGGCAAGTTCTAAGAATAGAGTTAATGGAAGAAGTAATCCAACAACACCTGGTGGTGGTAGATATAAAAAACAAACATATCAACCACCAATTTTTGAAGATGATGAAGAACAAGAGGAAGATGAAGAAGAAGAAAATGATATATCAAAATTACCAGGTACAGAATGGTTTAGAAAAGGTTATTTAAATATTGAAGCATTTGAAGGACATGGATCAGATTTAAAAAATGATCGATTAATTGCATGGGGTCCAGGTACTGAAACTTATACATCAGAAGTTAAATCATCAACTGATAATTTTAAATTAGCTATATTATTTGATAAAAATAGAGATTTTATTGCAACGGGGATGATGTTAATACCACCAGGTGGTATAAAATCATTAAAGGGAACAGATACAACTTATTTTGTATTTTATTGTATCTCAGGAGTTATTGAAGTTACTTTATCAGGAAATGTATTCATTATTAAAAAAGGTTGTTCACTTGAAATTCCAATGGGAAATTTTTATCAATTTGTTAATAAAGGTAAAAATGATGCTTCTTTGTTTTTTGTTCAAACAAGAGGTCAATCTGATGATGATTGGGATGAAGATGATGAAGAAGAATAATCAATTAGCGTTAGCTAAATTATGAATAAAAAGAAAGGAAATTAATTTAACAGATCTTCTATAATAAGATGAATTAGCTCCTTAAGTTTTATTTCTTTATTATTAGCTTGTTATTTAGTGTTTTTGTTTTTTCTGGATTGTTTTGTTTTTTATGATTTAATTTGTGATTTACATGTGTTTTGTATTATATATAATTTTGTATTATTTTAATTAATTAATTTTGGGTGTTTAAATCATATATATAGGAGTTTTATAATTTTTATCAATAATTTACAAAGATTTCGTATAAATAATTATTAACATGTAATTGAAATTAAATCATATATAATATACTATATATATAAATTTTGTCCATTTTTAAAATTTTATTCATCATCTTTTTCAGATAATTTCTTCATACGAGCTAATTTAACCAATGGAGATAATGAACTAACATCATCAGCTTGTAAAATAAATTCATCATTTAATAATTCAATAGCATTACCTCTTAATTCAGGATCAACTTGTAAAGTCCAATTTAAAAATCTTCTCATTAAATTTGTTAAAGAATCTGGATCTTTTAAATTTGGTGTACCATTTGTTGCAATTAAATATAATGCTCTTAATGGAGTTTCATTTAAATATGGTGGTTCTCCTTCAATCATTTCAATAATCATAATACCTAATGACCAAATATCAACTTTTGGTCCATATTCTTTTCTACTAACAACTTCTGGTGCCATCCAATATGGTGTACCAACCATTGTTGTTCTTTTTAAATTAACTTCATTAATTTGTGCACAAAATCCAAAATCTGTTAATTTAATATCTCCATTCATTGATAATAATATATTATCAGATTTAATATCTCTATGAATAACACCTTTTGAATGTAAAAATTGTAAACCTTTTAAAGTTTCTCTTGATACTGCACCAATTTGTCCCTCAGTCATAACACTATGTGTAACAACATCAGTTAATGAACCACCTTCCATATATTCCATAACAACCCATAAATCACCACGTAAAAGATATGAATCAATAAAATTAACAATATTTTTATGTTTTGAACCTTTCATAACTAAAATTTCATTTATAATTAATTCTTTTTTAGGTTGTTGTTCTAAATTCATTTGTTTTATAGCAACACTAAGATTTGTACCAACTTCATATGCTGTATAAACACCACCAGAAGCACCTTGACCAATTTTAATTAAATTTCTATAAACTTTTGATGGATCACCTTCAGAACAAATTGTTGCTAATTTTGCATAAATTTGTGCATTTTTACGTTTCTTTTCTTCTTTTTTACGTTGTGCATTTATTGCAGCTTGTTGAGGATCACGTACTGGTTGATCTTTTGGAATTGGTGGTGGATTAATATTATTTTGTTGTTGTTGTTGAGGTTGTTCTGATTTCTCAATTGGATGTTCATCAGGTATTATTTCATTAGTATGTTTTGGTACTGGAGGTGGAGCACGATGAGGTATTTGTGATTGTGGTTGTTGTGATTGTTGTTTTGGTGATTGATGATAAGATTGTGGTGTTTGAGGCGTTTGATGATGTTGATTTGTAAATCTTTGTTGTTGTGGAACAATTGATGAATGTGAATTTTGTTGATGAGGTGTTGAAATTGGTGATTTTGTTTGTTGACTCATAACAGATCTTGATCTTGATAATGGAGAAACAATACTTGGAGTTGCATTAATTGATGATTGTTGAGGAGGTTTTGGTGGAGGTCTTGAAGGAATGAATTGACGATCTCTTGATGCTTCAGGTGATGATGTTGTAATTGAAGGTTTATAAGCAGATGATTGATATTGTTGTGGTGTTGATAAACCTTGATGTTGAGGTGTAGTTGTTGTATTAGAAGTTGATGAAAATTGACCTTGTTGAGTAGGTTTTGGAGTTCTAAATGAAGGAGTTGAAACTAATTTTGAGCTTGGAGGATTAAATTTCTTGAAAACTTCTTTATCAGCATTTTGAGTTTGATCTTGATAAAATGCAACAATATCCATAACAGCTTGAGGATTTTGTTGTTGTTCAGTTTTAGTAATACCACTTGATGTTAATAATTTTTCCCATTCTTCTGGTAACCCAGTATATTGACCATCTTTATCAACACCAACATGAGCAACATGTTTTGCATCATAAGGAGTAGAAATTTTTAAACTTGAAGATGATGAACCACTTGAATATTTATTTATATCTTGATGAGAATTTGAACTATTACTTCTCATACTATTAACAAAATTTGAAAAAACTCCTTTAACTTTATTACCTCCACTTTTTCTTTTTTTACCAGATTGTGATAAGTTTTGATTATCAAGTGAACTTTTTGATGTAAATGGTGAACTTACAGACCTTATACCAGTTTTTGATAAATGTGATTGTTGAATTGGAGTTGCAGTTGTTGTTGGATTTGAAGTTGATCTTGATTGTTGTTGTGGTTCTTGTTGTTGTGGAGCTTTTGGAGTTGAAATCATTTTTGGTGTGGGTATTGAGGAAGAATCTGAAGATTTATTTGTTATATAACTATGATTCTTTGAAGCAAATGAACTTGAAGTACTTTGAAATTTATAATCACGAGTTTGTTGAGATTTTTGATTATAATCATCTTGTTCAACATCACGTTCATCTTCTTCTCTAACAGTAATATCACCAACTTCTTCACTTAAATTTGTACCACTTGAACCAAGACTTGGTATATTAACATTTGAAGAAGTTGCAATTGGTTTTTCGAAATTTTTCAAATCATCATCGAAATTTTCTGAATATTTAGATGATGATGGTAAATTATCTGATGATGAAGCATTACCACCATATGAATCAATAATTTTTTGTTCAAAATTTGAACCTGTTGCAGTGGAAACAAATGATGAAGCTGTTAAATTTCCAGCTGTTGCACTAGTACCACTAGCACGTGGAATATCATTATTATCATCTGGGGCAAGTAATTCTTGAGATCCAACATTATGAGAAGAAGTTTTAATAACTGGAGGTGGTTGAATATGATTTTGTTCAACTTCATTTTCAACTGGATTTTCTTCTTTGGAATTTATACTTGAAGTTTGTAATGGTGTACTTTCACCATTTGGTGAAGGTGATTTATATTGATCATCATCATCATCATCGTCATTATTATCATCATCATTATTTCTTGAATCTATTGAATTATCAGTTGTATCAATTGTTGAATTTGTTAATTCAGTATCACGCTTGTTATTATATTGATAAGGTTCAATTTTAACAGGATCCTTTAATGTTTTTTGTTTGAATTGGTCATCTGAATCATGTGAATTTTCTTTTAAATGATCATTTTGATGATTGAAAATTGAAGTATTATTCTTATTATTACTGTTATTTATTGAAATTTGAGAAAATTGTTCATTAATTTGAGATTTTGAAGTTATTGTACCTTCTTCATCATTATCTTCTTTAATTCTTGGTTCATTTTCAAGATTCAATTCTTCAATTATATTATTTGAACTTTTATTTTGTTTTAATTCATTATGATTTGGTGATTCATTATTAATTTGTCTTGTAGTTGGAGTAGCTCTTTGGAAAGTTGTTGCTGTGGCAGTATTAACAATTCCAACAGTTATATCATCATTTGTATTTGAATTATCTTCTTGAACAGAATTATAACTCCTTACAGAAGAATTTGTTGAGCTTGATGTTGACATTGTACTAACTCTTTTAAAATCAATTGGTTCATCTAAAGAATTGATTAATTCATTAACTCTTTGATCTTGTTTTCTTTTACCAGGATCTAAAGTTTTACTATTATCAGGATCTTCTAGATCTTCTATATTATTATTGATATTATTTTGAATTTGATCAACATTTCCATTTGAAATACTTTTAGTATCGGAATTTAAAATTAAATTATTTTGATCACCTTTAATTGAATCAATTTCATCATTATCAATTAGGGAATTTCTTGAACTTGCTAAAGCAGTGACATCTAAAGTACCCGGATGACGTGGTAAAGAACCAGGTGAAGCACTTAAAGCATCCAATTGAGACTTTGATACTTTTGGTGTAGCCAAGTGAATTGAAGAATTTTTATTTTGAAGTATTGAAGATCTTTTTGATGATGAATTCAATTCATTTGATTCATTATTTGAACTTGGAGTATTATTTGATAAAGTACTATGGAATGAAGTATTAATAGTGGAAGCTTCGTCAGACATTTTTGTAATTAAATTGAATTCTCCTTTCTTTCTCTATAAATCTGTGTAAAAAGAATTGGTATAATTGTGAATGTAAACAATAAATGTGGCAAAAATTGAAAGTATGAGAATGTCACCAGAAACTAGGAGCAGTATTGATAGTACTAAATGATTGATAAACTCTGGATATGAACAATTTCTCTAACTGGTTTCAGTAATTTAAATTTTTTGAGGTATTAATTGATGTATCTTCAAACAGATTAATAAACTTGAAGATCTAAACTTTGGAACTGTTTCTAAGAACTTGATCAATAAAGTAATACCCTTCTAGAAATGAATGAAAGTGATCCTGAAGAAAAAAGCGCAAAGACTTTCTTTAGCCACGTAAAATATAATTGAACTAATTTAAAATGAATAAAACGGCCACCAAACACGCATAAAACAGTCTCTTTCTCAGCAATGGGAAACAAACAAACAGCAGAAGAAGCAGCGAGCAGCGAGCAACGAGTAATAACAGCCTGTGGAATGTGCAATGAACCTTTGGAATCTCAATTCTCAATTCTAGTTAAACAGCTTAAATTCTCAATTGTTTACCGATTTGTTGTTTATTATTTTAAGCGTCAACAGAGAATGCGAATGAAAATCCATGCGCGAAATTTACCCGGACTGTTTTGAGAATACATACAAAACTACAAAGATTACTATCAAAGAAAATGGATTTGTATGAGTATTTATTTGGAATGGAGTTGGTCATATTGGTAAGATACAATGGCTAGATACTGGTATTATCTTAGTCCGTATCTGACTACTCCTTAATTGTCTCCATGTCTTCAAATTACTAGCTGATCTAAACTCCCAACATTCTCAAGATCTGCTGAAAAACCGTTTTCTTGTACCGGTTGTACCTGCACCAACAAGAAATTTATATCAGATTTACAAAAAATAATTGTTACAAACAATTCATATATAAGCTCAATTTTAGATATATGTACTATACAAATCAAGATCAAGATAATAAGAATGCTCCTCCACCTTCATGAATTGCTTTTAATAATCTTTCTTCTAAAATTCCTTGACTTGAATAATCTGGTAATTTTAAATAATTTGCACATGTCATTACACTTGGTAAGAAATCATCAGATTTTAATCCAGATTCTCCATGTTTTAAAACAACTGTAAATACAGGTCTCATCATCTTAAATCCACCAATTGGTAATCTTGGTGATCCTGTCAAAAATTGTAAAAATAATCTTCTTTCAGTTTTATTTAATCTAGTCATAAATTCAATTAATCTTTGAACTGATGGTGAATCAATTGTATATCCATGATCTGCATGAATCGATCCAATAATTGTTTCATATGACCAATCTTCATTTGCATTACCCATCATTTCAACTAATTCTTTTGATGAAAAAATTGTTAATGATGAATATGGGAAAATTTCAGAAAATCCAATTATAAAACTTTCAATTTGCTTTTTAACATTACCACCTAATGTAAATTCAACAATTTTATCAATATATTTATCAAAATTTGTTTCATCAACATAAATATTTGTCCCATTTGGAATTAATTCAATTTTATTATATCCTGGTAATGTAAAATTAATAGTCAAATTTGATAATTGATGTTTATTCTTCATCATATAATCTAAACTTTTAAACATTTGTGGATCAACAATTTTTAATTTCTTATATAAAATATATTTTGGTATTTCTTGTTTATTTACAATTGAACTTGCAATTTCGAAAAAAACCTTATTGAAATGGAAATCAACAATTCTATTATCAATTAATGCTCTTGAAATAAATTTACCCAAATTTCTAAAATATTTTGAATGATCTTTTATTTTATTAATTGATTTTTCTCTAATTGGAACAGGGAATAATCCATTTGCATTAGAAATATAATCATTATGATCATTTTCATCTCTCCAAAGTCCATATTGTTTTCTTAAAAATTCCTTGGAAACATTTGAATAAAATTCCAATGTTGGACCCAGTCCTGTACCTGCTTCTCCAACAAATTCAATTTCTAATATACTTGGTCTTGAAGCATATTTATCTAAAATTTTCAGTAAACTTTGAAACAGTTGACTTCTATCCACTCTCAGTTTTTGCTTTGATGGTCTCCCCAGCGGAATTTGTCCATTGAAACTTGAATTATCTTCATTTTCTCCATTTCTATCTTGAGTTATTCTTGAGTTCCATAATTGAATTATTCTTGAATATCCAAATGACGTTGATTGAAGGAAAAAAATTCTTGTATCAATTGGGAATAAAAATGGGTATTTTCTTGGTATATTAACTGACCAAGTTGGCATTATACCTCCAACAACAATTAATGCTTCTTCTAATTGTCTATTTAATTTGGCGGTTAACTTAAAATTTAAAAATAAACTTGAATTTGAATCATTAAATTCATTTAGAATTTTCAATAAATTTAATATATTAATTGTAATTGGATGATCAAGTTTATTGGAATCTGATTCACCATCATCAAATTCTGTATATCTATCATCAAATGTCGAATTTTTTGGTGATGGTCCATCAATTTTTTTAAATTCAATTTGATGAGTTTGATTCCAAAATTGATTTGCATCAAAATTTGGATTTTTTTCTAATCCATTTTTAAACAATACACCAAAAATTGTTGATTCATATGGAATTATTTCTCCATCAATTGAAAATTCCAAGTGAAATTCATTTGATAAATTTCTAATATTTCTTTCTTCACTGAACAGTCCTGATCTCAGTAATCTTTTTTGTCTAATACGTTGATAAATAAATTCATTTATAGTTCCAAATGATGAAATTGCATGAATCAAAGCAACAAATGAATTTAGACCACAATTTTGCAATTCTTCATCTAGTTCATTATCAGAATGTAATTTTAATTTCAGTTGTTTACCCAGAGCTTGAACTCTATTTTCATTACTATTCAGTCCACAATGTAAAATTTCAAATGATTCTGATCTTGATAATGCTTCTTGTAATTTAACAATTAATAATTCAAATGATTCATCTTTGAAAATTTTTAAAAATGATTCACGACATATATGATTTTGAAATTCAGATTCAAATTTATTTGGTTGAAATAATTCTGATAAAATTTCAATAATTCCTGATGAAATTAATTCAAAACTTGAAATTGAATTTTTTTCATCACCTAATGCTTTTTGTAAATTTTCCCAAGTTTGAATCCAATCATTAGGTGTGAAGTTTTTAATTTGTAAATCATCTTTTAAAACAGCACTAATTTCATCTAAAAGTCTTAAATGTTCCAATTTAGAATTTCCAGATGCCTTTTTAGATAAATATGATTGTTCAATATCAGATGCATATTTAATTAAATGTTTTAAAAGTTGTGGGATTGTTAAACTTTTGAAAATTGCTTGATCTGAAACATTGTATAAGAATGATCTTTCTTGTTCATTATCATATTCTTCATCATAATCATCTTCAACATCATCTTCATCAATTTCAGATCTTCCTTCACTTCCATCTTGTTCATTATCATTATCCTCATCATCATCGTCATCATCATCATCATTATCATCACCAAATGGGTCATTATCATTATCATTATCATTGTCATTATTATCGTCATTTTTATTATTTTCATCACTCTTATTCTCAGTTGTATTAGTTGTTGCTCTTTCATCAGATCTTAAAATTTCTAATAATGATGAAGTATCAGCAATAAGACCTTCACGTTCAAATTCCTTTATAAATCTATTATGATCTTTTTCAGTTAATGAATAAGTCAAGATTAATGAAGTTAATAATGCCATATAAGGTTTTGAATCTTTTTTATTTTGACGAATAATACTTTTATTTTGAATAACAATTGAAGCTAATAAATTAATAACTTGTGAAGGATTTTTCAGAATATTAATATCATTTAATGATGAAACAATTCTAATAAGTGAAATCATACAACGATGACGAATTTCATAAACAACAGTTGATGAATAAATATTAATTAATAATGGATAAATTGAATTAATAAATTCATTATAAGATTTGTTAATTGATGAATAATCTTTTTTAGTGAATTCAAAAGTTAAAATTGAATTTGATTCAGATGGTAATAAATTAATAATAAAATCTAAAATTGACAAAATTAATTCTTTTGGTGCAGCCATTAATGCTTCAATTGAAACAGTTGAATTACTTGCATTTGATTGATCATTTAATTTTTTATATTTTGATAATGAACCAATAATACATTCACCAACTTTATCACTTTGTAAAATTTTAATTGATAATTCATCATTTCTTGCACAACTTGATAAAGTTTTAATTAATCTTAAATTTGTTGCTAACTTTGTATCAGGATTTGAAATAACAGTAACCATTTGATTTAATAATTCACTACTAACTAATTTTGTTAATGATTTTGAAGATCTAAATGCTTTAATAATTCTTGAAATTGCTAACCAACAATCATCTAATTCTTGAGGATCTTGAAATTCAATAACAATCCTTTGTAAAATTGGGAAAATATCTTCAACTAATTCAAATTCATATTCTCTTATATATTTAACAGAATTTGCAGTTATAGTGATTGCTTTCCTTTGAGCATGAATTGTGAAGAAATCTAAATATTGTAAACATGACATTAAACAATTTTTTCTAAGAATTTGTGAACCTGCAAATCTTGAAATAAATTCTAAAGCTTGTAAAGCTTGTTCAGCTAAATCAATATAACTAATTTCTAATAATTTTGATTGTAAAGCTTCAATAGCACCATTTGAAACAGCTGCATGAATATAATCAGGATTAACTTCCAAAAAGTTATATAAACATCTACAAGCAACCAATTGTAATTCTAATTCTTCCATGAAACTTGGTTCATTTAAAACATCAACAATTGCTTCAGCTAATTGAAAAGATGGAATTTCACGTTCAGCCATTGGTGCATTCATCATCAGTAAACGTTCACTTAATTCACTTAAAGTTTCCAAGACTAAAAATGAATCATCACGATTTTTCAAACCTTCAATTAAACCTCTAATTTGACTTGCTTGACTTTGTCCACCTAATCCACCAAACAGACCCATAGCATCAGGGAACAGACGAGCCATATTTTCAGCCAGAGCATTTCTAACTTGATCAGGATTTTGATTTGCTGAACCAGGAGTATTACGACCAGATCTATCTTCATCATGGTCATCATTTCTTGAAGATGAAGAACCAGGTTGTTGAGCTTGACTTAATCTATTTGCCAGAGAACGGAAAGCATTTATAGCATCATCATCAGCAAGGTCTAAATCTTCATCATCATCTTCTTCACTCTCTTGATTTGTTGATTGATGTCTATGAATTGATCTCATAAGATCTTCATCTTCATATTCATCTTGATGATGCTCATTTATTTCATCATCATTATGACTTAATTCTCTTTGTGATTCAGAAAATCTTCTAAAATTTTCAGATAATCTTAACAGACTTGAATGTTCTTCATCTTCATCATGGTTATCATTATTCTCATGATCATCATCTTCAATACTTTTATCTTTATGTTTTGTATCAATTGATTGATTATTTTGTACTTCTTTATTTTCTGTACCTTTCATAATAACATCATCATCACCATCATGATTGATTGATTTGGCCTTTTTTTTGGAAGATGCACCCAAGGCATCTTTACTAGACGATGGTTTCCCCATGACCTTTTAATAGAAACACAATTGTAATATCACCAATCAATCAATGATAAATGTCAAATATGATAACTTCTCAATACCAAAAATACACCAACGAGAAACCAAAAAACTCCCAGGAAAAAACACACAAGCAAAACAAATGCTCTTAAAACACCAAGTATGATATCAACAACTTTTATTTCCCAGCAGCAATTAAAGCACAATACAAATCAAGTCTCAATTCAATTTCTCAACTTGTTTTGGTTTTCCAAGGTGGCGTCCATGGTGAATTTATTTGAAAGCGCTTAACAAAATACTTTTTTTTGTGATCTTTTAATTTGCAAGGCCAGAAAATGAAATAAATTTGTATGGGAAATATGAGAAATTGGTGGGAAATAGTGGTAAAAGGGTGGGAAATACTACTGAAAACTTACAAATATGGTAATTAAACACTGATAATTATCATTATAATGTTCATTTCATGAATTTTCGATAAATTCCTATTAAAATCATGAATTTCCATCATTTACCCATATAATACCCATTCCGAATCAGGAAATGGTTAGCATGCCCTTGCCGATGAGATAGTAAAAAAAACTTTTATACTCATATTTTAAAATTTTATATACAAACTATTAATTATACCAAATATAAGTAAATCATACCAATATGCCTAGATCAAAACGTTCCAAACTTGTGACATTAGCTCAAACCGATAAAAAAGGTAGAGAAAATAAAAATAGAATCTTTGATGAAGTTAGAGAAGCTTTAGATACATATAGATTTGTTTGGTTATTTTATCTTGATGATGTTAGAACTCCAGTTTTACAAGATATTAGATCTGATTGGGTTGGATCAAAATTAATCTTAGGTAAACGTCGTGTTTTGGAAAAAGCACTTGGTGATAAAATTGAAGATGAATATAAAGAAAATTTATCAAAATTTTCTAAATTAGCTGATGGTGTTACAGGTTTATTATTTACAAATGAAGATGTTGAAACAACAAGTTCATATTTTGCTGCATATACTAAACAAGATTATTCTCGTGCTAAATCTAAATCACCAATAGATTTCACTATACCTGAAGGTATTATTTATTCAAGAGGTGGTCAAATATCAATTGAAGATGATGTTCCAATGTCACATTCATTAGAAGAAACAATGAGAAATAAATTTAAAATCCCAACAAAGATTAAAGCTGGTAAAATCACAATTAATGAACCTTATCATGTTGTTAATAAAGGTGATGTTTTAGATGTTCGTCAAGCTTTAATTTTAAAACAATTTGGTATTGCTGCATCTGAATTTAAAGTTAAAGTTAAAGCTTATTATGATAATGAAACATCTGAAATTAAAATTGTTGATCTTAATATGGAAGAAAAATAAATTCACTTGAGTATAGATCATATTTGTATAATAGCATTTTAAAATAAAAATAAATTCTTTTTCTGGGGGTTCAAAAATTGATTTTCAATTCATCGTATCCATTTTTCAATCATTGATAAGAATTCAGGATTATTACCTGATGAACCAATTAAACAAATATTATTCAATTTACATAATTTTGAACAAATTAAATCAAGACATGGTAAATCCCAAATAAATAAATTACCATTAATTTCACCATTCAATTGTTCTAATTCTTGATTAGCCAAATAAACTAATAATTTCTGACTAGTATCAATATAAATAACTTCAACAAATTTCGAATTATAAAGATATTCAATACTTGATCTATGAAAATTTGGAAGTATTGATAAATCTTGATCAATATTACATATAATTAATGTTGCAGATTCTCGTAATCCAACTATTTTGTCCACAAATTGGTCAAAAGAACCAGTAAACAACTGCATAACCAACCACTAAGACCACTTAGATCACTCAGAGACCACTCAGAATAACCACTTTTTCAAGTGATGTTTCAATTCTTTTATAGTAGTTAATTATTTGAAAAGTTCAACACCGGGTAAAAAAAATCAAAATCATCGAAATTCGCGAAAATTAATACCCATTGAAAAAATTGGAAAATTATTGAAATAAACAAAATGAAATATTGAAGAAGTTTCAAATAGAAAAAGGAAGACTTGTGAAGAACTAATAGATTATTTTTACAAGATGAGCATGTTCAGTCGAAGACTAAGTGAGTATATTCTTATTTCCACTCTTTATTGATTTAATTCTAACAAATTCCCAGCGCCCATTCGTCATTTATCAACTAGTATAAAAAGATTAAATACTATAACAAAAGATCAAACAATAAATCCACAACTTGTTCAAGATTCACCAGTTAATGAACAAACTTTAGCCGCAGGCACCCCAAATCAAGAAATTGTTGAAGATTCAAGTTTTGTTAAAGTTCCAAAAGAAGAAGCTGAAAAAATTGATCAACAAATTATTGATATTTTATTTAATAATGGATCATCAAATGAATTAAATTCTAAATTAGCACAAAATAAAAAATTAAAAAATGAATTACAAAAATTATTTGATGATTTAGTTAATGATAAATTTTTACCAGAAAAATCTGTTCAAGTTCAAAAAGGTCCAAATAAAGATTTCCCATATTTAATACCTTCCACCAAGGAAGAATCTTATACAAATCAAGAATTATATTTACGTCGTCAACATTCTAAATCAAATGTTGATCAATTAGGTTCTAATTTAAAAAATGTTTATTTACCACATCATGATGTTTTTTATCCGGCAACTATTAAAGATGTTTCAATTTCAAAATTATTAGCTGCAGGTGTTCATTTAGGTCAATCAACTTCATTATATAGATCATCAAATCAACCATTTATCCTTGGTTCATATAAAGGAATCCATATTATTGATTTAGAACAAACTTTAACATATTTACGTCGTGCTTCCAAGATTATTGAAGGAGTTTCAGAACGTGGTGGTATTATCTTGTATGTTGGTACAAGAGAAAATTTAAGAAGACCTTTAGAATTAGCTGCAAAAAGATCAAATGGTTATTACGTGGCAACAAGATGGGTTCCTGGTACTATAACAAATTGTACAGAAATTTCAACTTGGTCACGTCATGAAGTTGATTTATTAAATTCTCCAACAAATCGTTCATTAAATGCAGATGAAGAAAAAGCCATTGTTAAACCTGATTTAGTTGTTATTTTAAATCCAACTGAAAATAGAGTCTTGGTTAATGAATGTATACAATCAAGAATTCCAACAATTGGATTAATTGATACTGATTCAGAGGCAAGTCTTGTTACTTATCCAATTCCAGGTAATGATGATTCAGTTCGTTCAATAAGTTTAATTGTTGGTATTTTATCAAAAGCTGCAGAAATGGGTGCAAAGAAACGTATTAATAAGATTGAAAATTATAAAAAAAATCAACAAGATTTTGAAAAAAGATTAAAAGATAAACAAAAGGGTAAATCACCAAAAGAAATTGAATCAAATTAGATATCTTTATACATTCATATAAGTTTTGTAAATAGAAAAATAAATGGTACATACGATATAATCCATGTAGAAGAACTACAACGACAATTATATTATAAATTATTATTAAGATTAAGTTTGAATTAGATATATACTTCTATAAGACAAGTTGAACAAAAAAATGGGTAAAAATTAGCTGATATATATATGTTTTTATGTGTGTTTATGTGATTTATGTTTGTTTTTTTTTATATGTGGGATATATGATTATGAGAATATGTTGTATGCAATAAATTGATTTTATGAGTTGATGACTTATTCACTCTTTTTTTCTTGATCAGATTTAAATTCAATTGTAATTTCTGGTGGTGATTGAATTGATTGATTTTTAGATAATTCTTCACCATCATTTTCTAATTGAACATCTTCACTATCTTCACTTTCATCATCACTACGATCATCTTCCACAACACCAGTACCAAAGATAAATCTATAAAGAATTCTTAAAATTAAGAATAACCAATACATATTTAATAATTGTAAAGCACCAATTAATACAAATACAATTGGTAATGAAATCCAACATTTATATTGTTGAGTTGCAAAATTTAATTTAAAATCTCCCACTGTTCTAAATTCTGTTAAAACTGACCATAAAATTTTTAAATTAATATAATGACGTAAATAAATCCATGATATAACAAAAAGGATAAACCAAGGCATTGTTAACGGAGAATCTAAATAATTTAAATTCTTGGAAACTGCAAGGAAAAAATCTGAAACATCCATTGTAATATAAATTGCTAATCCCATTTTGGTGAAATGGAAAACATATGATAACCAAATCATTAAAATTGTAACAATATGATGCAAGACTAATTCTTTGAAATCTTTTCTTGGTTTTTCAACTTGTAATATCAAGATAACAGATTGTTGACACCAAAATGCAGCTTGACCTAAATAAAATAATTTGTACAAGTAATCATTTGTTAAATCTGGATATGTTGCATACATAGTATCAGTTCTAAATAACCATAAATCAGTTCCATACATAACATAAAGACCAAAAGGACCTGATAAACCAGAATAAATAACAGAATAAGATTGTTCCATAAATCTCTTGATTTTAGAAGGTTTTTTAACACCAACAATTGGTGCAAGGGGACGTAATATAACTTCCATACAAAATTCTCTGAAAAATGTGAAAAAAATCATATAAAATAGCACAAATGCTAAATCTTTAATACCTTTATCATATTGATTTGTACCAGGGATTTGATATGATATTGATACAAACATGTGTAAAAAATTTGATTCTGTATAATTACCTGAAGTGAAATAAGCAGTATAAACAATTAACAAGATCAAAGCAGGTAAAGCCCATGTGTGACGATAACTTAATTCAACTAGACCAGTTTTAATTTTTGTTATAATTTCTAAATCAGTCTTGGAATAATTTGATAATTCATTAACTCTTGAATCTGAAGCATTTCTTTGATGTGAAGTACGTGAAGTTGAGAATGAACGTACTCTTGTATCACCCAAGTCGATTTTGCCGACAGAAGAAGTTCTGCGACGGTTGAACTGTGGTCTGGAAGTGGACATTGAGACAAATAACCAGCTGAACAATCAATTAAAACCAATGAATAGTCAAAGTACTTAAAATCATTTTGTTGATGTTTTCATTTAAATTTTAAATTTCCCCTATTTGAAAAAAAACCGAAACCGTTAAAATTCGCGAATTCTTTTACGTGTTTTAAAAAGAGGCGTTGATTTAAATTTAAAGGGAGTTGAAGGGAGCCAAAGGGAAGCCAAAGGGAAGCTAGACAGAGATTAGACAGAAGCTCAACAGGATATCATGGTCAGAGATTATAGTGAACAGTTGAAGAACGCAGTGGAGAAGGCAACGGATGCGACGTTGTTGGCGGACAATTGGCAGTTTATTCTTGATGTTTGTGACTTGGTTGGTGAAGAACCGGAAGAAGGTTCAAAACAAGTTATTCAATTGGTTTCCACAAGGTTGGGTCAAAGAGATGCTAATGTTCAATTGAGATCACTAAGTTTACTCACTTCGATTGCTGAGAATTGTGGTTCAAGAGTTAAACAGGAAATTGCCACTAGAGGATTCACTTCAATATTGTTGAATAAGTTAAGAGAACCCACAGTACATAAGGAAATTAAAATCAAGATTGTCCAAGTTATCAAACAATTATCTGATTCATTTGCAAATGATCCTTCACTGAGACCTATCCAAGATGCTAATAACGAGGTGGAAAAGTTTTATTCACAATATTTCCCTCCTGATAAACCTCAAAAGAGAAATTTAGATAATGATCGTATTAAAGAAGAAGAAGATTTGAAAGCTGCTATTGCATTATCCCTAAGTGAAAATAATCAAGCTTCAATTCCAACTCAACAAGATATTCAACAACAACAACAGCAACAACAGCAACAACAACAACAAGCTCCAGTTCAACAACCTCCACCAATCTCAAAAGCACAACCTTCATTCTCTAGGGTCCGTGCTCTATATGATTCATTTAGTCAAGATCCTGCAGATTTACATTTCCGTAAAGGTGATATAATTACAGTATTAGATCGTGTTTATAAAGATTGGGGGAAAGGTTCATTACGTGGAGAAATTGGTTTATTTCCTTTTAATTATGTAACTCCATTATATGATCCAACTCCTGAAGAATTAAAATTAGAAGTTGAAAAAGAAACTTTAATATTAAATCAATCAAGAAAGGTTGAAAAATTATTAACTTTATTAACCCAGAATCAAGGTCAAGATGACTTGTTATCATCAAATGAATTTCAAAAATTATATCAAGAAACTATTATAATTAAACCTGAATTAGGTGGATTAATTGAAAAATATAGAATTAGAAGAGATGAATTATTAGATTTACATGGGAAATTAAAAGATGCATCAATTAAATATGAAAATTTAACTGATCCATTAAAAAGACAATATTCTCAACCTCCTCCAACAAGTTTTAATCAATATTCACAAGTTCCATTACCTCAATCACCACAAGTTCAACAAGTTCCACAATCTAATTCATCAAATTCCATTCCACAAGTAACACAATCACCACAAATTCCACAATCAACAGGTCAACCTTCATATCAATCAGGAAATCCATTCCCACAATATCAAAATCCTCAAACAACAGGATATCAATCACAACAAAAACCACAAACAACAGGGTATCAACAACAACAATCACAACAACAACAACCACCACAAGTACCACTATCAGCGCAACAATCAGGATATCAATCACAAGTACCACCACCACAACAACCACCACAAGGATTAAATTCTAATGGAATTCCACCAATACCTCAATCAAGTTCATTAGCTCAAAGTTTACAACAACAATCTCAACCATACAATTCAAGACCTCCATATCCTCAATATTGATTATACAATCAATATAGTTTATTATATTAATTTAACGATTTCATTCATTTATTTAAAATTATTTAAATTTGTAGTTTATACCAATAGTCGGAATTTTGATCCCAAAAAGTCGGAATTTGGTTGGATCATATCCATATGATATCGAATTCATATACGTAAATACAACCCCCCTTTTAAATGAAATATCAATTGATACCAACCAAGAATACTACAAGTATATTATGTCATCATTAGAACAAATCATTAAAGATATTTTAAAAGATACTCCTGTAGGAGAGGTATGTTTGACCCTTTTGTTATTTTGAGATTTGTATATTAACTGTTGTATAGTTATCAAAAGTTATTGAAGGTATGTTGAACATAGATGATATATTGAAGATTAACTAACAAGGGAATAGATCTTAGATTAATTGTTGATAAAAACATTGATGTTGAATTAACTAAAGGATTGGAATTGTATAATTTAGAAAAGGGAATTAGTATAAATGTTGATGGACAAAATTCAATCATATCCAAGATTAATCAAATAAATGATAGTTTTATTAATGAACAAATTGGTTTAAAATTTAAAGTTGATCATTTAAATTCCAAAGCATATGATATTGAAACAATTGATAAAACCCCAAATAAATGGGATAAGGAATTAATTGATTATTTAAATGAACAATATGAAAATGGTGAATATTTAATATATAATGATAAATTAATTCTTAAGGGGGATAAATCAAGTCCTGGAAATTATTGGACAGGATCGTGGAGATCTGAATATGATTTATCCAATGGTAAAGGTGAGATTAATATTGATGTTCATTATTATGAAGATGGGAATGTTAGATTACAATCAAAGAAGACTAGTATTGAAATTGATCCAAAGAATTTAGTCAAATCAATTAAAAAAATTGAAGATGATTTACAAATTTCTTTAAATAAAGAATTTTTAAAATTAAATGAATTAATTTTTAAACAATTAAGAAGACAATTACCAATAACAAGATCAAAAATGAATTGGGGTAAAGCAATTGGTAATTATAAATTAGGTAAAAATATAAATCAATAAAACTCCATATGAACACCAATAAACCCTAATATATTATTTTATAAATTGTATATAATATAAAAAATCCTAATAAAGTTAAACCAACAAATTTCCAAATTGAATTACCACTTTGTAATGATCTTGTTAAATTACCAGAAGTTTTCTTGATATTTGATGATAGTGCTGAAAATTGTGATTCTAAAGTATCTATTATTGATGTATTTTCTGCAGATGAAAGTATATCATTATTTATACCACGAAATATTGATAATTTATTTGCTAATTCATCAAATCTTGCATTGTTCTGTATGTGTGTTAATATAGGGGCGAGATCAGTAATATATAGACAATAATACATACATCTTGTTCCACTTGAGCATAACGAGACATTGTGGTGGTATTAAAGTATTATTTAAATGAGTATAGCTTGATAATGGTACTTGTTGACAGTCGTTTGTTGTTGATCTAGTTCACTTGCTTTGTTGATGTTTTGGTTTTGAGGATATCATTTTTATCAACAATCGCGATGGCCAGCACTAGAAAGTGAGAATAATATACAAGAGAAAAGATACAATATAATATAAGAACTAGTACAAAAAGTCCATTATCGTTGTTACAACCAAGTTCATGTTAATCTACGGTTCAATATTACTTATATATCCATTCTATTACTGGTTAGTATATACAATCAATCAATTACAATGTACTTCTATATCAATTTAATGCTCAGAGTAGATCTTGGTGTAAAGTTATTTAATCTTCATGGAAATCAAGATTAGGCGAACTGTTTTCATCCCGATAAACTGATATAGACAACTATTTTGTTGTTATCATCACTCACTGGTTATTTGTTAGTTATATACTCTTAAATCAAATAATTTATCATTTCAATCAGACTAAATAATTGGTTGCATTGAAACTAATAACCCATAAATGAAACTAGGCGTGTTTCGAGTTTATTAGAACTAAATCGCAAATTATATCATCATATTGAGATATTGTTGCTGGTTGACATACCTTTTAATGGATCATTGTATCATTGTTCTAGTTTGTTAATTCTGTACTTCAATAAAACAATTCTTCATAGTAAAAGTTTTCATTTGTTTAATTTATAGTGAGAATGAAAAAAGATTGTATAAAATTAGGGCATTGGAAATATTATTTTAGTCATGTGATGTATACATAGGGCTTTCCCCACCCACACACCACTATTATCCACAGTCACAGTTTTCCACAACCCACGCAAAATTTCCCAGTTTTTCTTCCGCCACTCAAAGTTTTATTGTGACACTCCTCAAATTGACAGACAAATTCTTCGCACAATCACAAAGTTCAAACTCGTTTCGCGCAGCACATCCATACACTCTCGATTGGGTTTTTCATCAAATTCTCAAAAGTATATTCAAAATTACTATAGCTTATACGTTTTTCTAATATATTAGCATTACAAGCATAGAAGCATCAACACAATGTCTACTGAAACATCTGTCAAAGCTAGTAACTGGAGATTGGTCGAAGTCGGTCGTGTCGTCCTTGTTAACAAAGGTCAATACGCTGGTAAATTAGCCACTATTGTTGAAATTATTGATCACAAAAGAGTATGTTTGAATAGATGAAGAAATAAAGATGGATATGGGAATATGATAATGAATGAAAGAAATGAGATAGAAGAATATGAAGGAATACAGGACAAGATATCACAATAATGAGTACAAAGATTATACAATGACTATTGAATTAGGGGATTATATGGAAAAATTTATTGGGAACTATTGAAAAATTATTGAAAAGGCATACACGTAGTACAACAAAAGTTAATGTCAAAGTGATGGATCTTTATATATCATTACAAGTACAATAATAGAACTCCCACGTTACAAAGATTAAAATACACCCCCATTCATATCATATCCATATCCATATAACATAATTATATTGAATAAATTACTAACAATTATTTTACAGGCTTTAATTGATGGTCCAACCACCGGTGTTGCTAGACAAGCTATCTCATTAGCTCACGTTGTCTTGACCCCATTATCATTTGCTTTACCAAGAGGTGCTAGATCTCCAATTGTTTCTAAAAAATTCCAAGCTGCTGATATTGCAAACAAATGGTCATCATCATCATGGGCTAAAAAAATTGCTCAAAGAGAAAAACGTAGAGCTTTAACTGATTTTGAAAGATTTCAAGTTTTAGTTTTAAAAAAACAAAAAAGATTTGCTGTTAAAAAAGCTATTGCTAAAGCTTAAATTTAATTAAATTTAAAATAATATAAATTTTAGTTTTTTGTTATATATTAGGGTTAAACGTTTAATAAAGTCTTTTATGAGGAAATTTTATTGTAGTAGAAACAACTGAAACTACTTCAACTTTAGTTGAAGTTGTTGAAGTTGTATTATGGTATTGTACTTTTATTGTTAATAGTGTAGACTAATAGCATTTCATGTGAATATAGAAGATTAAATATTATGTTGTGAATATATGGATTAATTTGATGGGGCATATATAATGGATGACAAATTAACATGACACCTTTTGATATCAAAAATAACGAACATATATTCAATGTATAGACCTGATTTAAAAACGTCTTTTACTCTACAATATATATCTGTTTAACATTTGATTGTCATTAATATCTAATATACAATGTGAATAGCTATGAATGATATTATGGTACTTAATGATCATATAGACCATCACTGATCTCGATTCACTTTAAAAGATCTTCTTCAATACATTAATATACATATCATTATCCATTTCATTAATTCATGCAAACGTTTTGTAACATAGCTATATAATATATAATACATGACCTTGTAAGGTCTATTTTTTTAAATATTTTCACCATTTGAAATTTTGGATTTTAAATAATTTATTAATAAATTTGAATCAACTCTTGTTTCTGGTTTTTCATCAAATATTTTATTAACTAATTCTAATACATTTGATGGTAATCTTGATAAAAATTCATTTGATGGAACATTTGGTTGAGGGATTGTAGGAGGTAAAGGTTGAATTTCTAATTGTGATGAATTAATTGGTTTAAAATCTTTAATTAATTCTTGTTTTATAATAAACACAATAAATAATTTTGGTTTATCTTCATCATCAATTATAATTTCTTGATTAAATTCTTTAAAAAATCTTGGTTGATCTCTTGAAGTTTTACATGGAATTAAATAACCATCTTTTATAAATGATTCTTTATTTTTAATAACTCCACATTTTGATCTTGAATGGAAATAGTCAAATAATTTATAAAAATTTTTATCATTTAATTCTCCATCTGTATTAAATAATTGTAATAAAATTAATTTTCTTGATTTAGAAACTTTTTTAATATAATCATCAGCTTTTTTCAAATCTAATCTACCTTCAATTTCTAATGGTAAATTATTATCTAATAAATCTTGAGAAATTTTATTAAAATCTTCATCATCAAGACTTGTTGATTTGAATTTTAATTCACTTGCAAAATTTGTCATACCAACAAATATAGTTTGTCCTGACCATTTAAAATTAAGATTTTGTGAAATCGGTGAATATTCATCATTTAATTTATTTCTTTTTTCTTGTTGTTTTTGAACATCTTTTTCAGTTTCTCCTAAAATTTGTAATAATGCTTCATCTTCATGAATTGAATTTGATCTTGATCTTTCTTGTCTTTCATTATGATCTTCATCATCAACATGGACATCATCATCTTCTTCATCATCATATTGTCTTTCATTATTGAAAATATTTGAATTTTTACGATCATTCAAGACAGAAGTTTCAGATTTTATAAATTTTTTATCATCATTATCCATTTTTAAACCAACATTAAAATCATATTGTTGATTTGAATTATCAAATTCTTTTTCAATTAATACATCACCTTTATGAGTTCTTCTTATATTTGACATTTGTGGAGCTTCTAAAGTTGCTTGAGTCATTGATTCTTTTATAGCTTCTTCTTTTTCTCTTTGTAAATCAGGATTTAATAATTCACTAACTGGCATTTTAACTAAATTTTTAAATAAAATTTGTTTATTTATAATTGAATTTCTTAATTTTAAATTTTTTTCATCTTTAACATTAACAAAAATTCTTGTACTAACTTCTTTATATAATGGAGTTAATTTACCATTTTCTAAATTATGATAAACATTAAATAATTCATCTTCTAATTTTTTGGCCCATTTATGTGATAATTCATCTAATGAATCAGTTTCATTAGGTATTTTTGTTCCTGGTGTTAATAATTTATTGAACATTGTTTCAAATCTTTTCTTAACTGCATCTCTTGCTTTTAATTCAATTTCATTTTCATTTATAGTTATTGATGAAGATTGTCTTGATCTTTGTGTTGGTCTTTTTTTAGTTTCAGATTTAATTGAATCATCAGATCTTGATCTTTTCCTAGAACTTGAAGGTCTATTGGTTTTAACTTTATATTCATCATCTGATAAATTTTCTTCTTGAATATTATCATTATCACTTATATTATTATCTTGATCTTCATCTTGATCTTTATCATTATCATTAGATTTATAATCATCACCAATTTGTTTCTTCTTATTACTATTCGATTTAGATTTTCTTTTCTTTAACATTATAGTTTCAGGATCTAATTCAAATTTAAGTTTTGCAAATATAATATTATTAGGATCACAAATATTACACTTATAAAGATTTGGTACTTTTTTCTTACCAAATATACACACTGTATGTTGCCATGATAAACATTCTTCACATTGAATCATATCACGATCGTCTTCCTCAGCATCATAGTTATCATCAGTAGTACCACAAACAGTACAAAGAACTTCACCTTCTTCTTCTTCATCATCATCATTAGCATTACCTTCTTGTTCTTTTCTCTTTGAAATTAATTCTTCATATTTAATTTGTTCTTCTAATCTTGAATTTTTGCCCTTATTGGACCTTGAAGAACGACGAATATCACTCATTATAGCAGCAGCAATAGGATTATAGTATCCATACAATTGACCTTTTGAATTGAGGAATTTGTAATTCCATAGTCTTCAAAAAATTACCCTTAATTAATTATTTTCACTGTGTATAATGGGTATAAATCATTTGAATTACGGGGGTAACATAGTCACATGACGCGTCACATGATAATAAAATTACCCTCGTAATTGCCAAAAATAATTCTTTTTTTGAAAATGCCATTGTCGGGATTCGAATACGCGACTTTCGGAACTCGGAAGTTTCAAAATTCTCAATTTCTTTTCCTTTTTCCGCGAATGTTTTGTTTTTCTCCTATTTTTATTTTTTTTCTCATTCTTTTGTTCTCATTAAAAAATCAAAACAAACCATCAATTTTAAGATCTTTAATTTAACCAAAATTTATTGCCACTTAAACTCATAATTTTGAACTGGAATCAGCTCATTAAATCCCAAATAATCACTAGATCTCATTTAGACAATTAGACTATCAAATTACTGGTTGTTCAATACACAGCGGAATCGCTTTATTTTGTCATTATAAAACCATATACAATTCATAGATCATGTCATTTTTGATAAAGCTATTTCAAAGTTATTTCTTAGATGAAAGACCCAATGGTGCTGTTATTGCTGATATAGATTTGAATTTAAATCCTAAAATCACTGTTGAAAGATTGAAAAATCATAAATTTACTAAATATGAAGTTTTAAATTATTCAACATTAGCATTTTTCTTTACAATTTCATTTTTTTTAAATCAATTAAACATTTTCATTAAATTAGGAATTGTTTCATTATATATAACGTCATTATTGATTCCTTTCACTTCACAATTTTTCATTTATGGTTCACCAGTTTTAGCATGGGTTGCATTTTTATTTAATTCTAAAAATTTAGATGCTGCTTTTAGACCACCAATTTCTGTTAAAGTATTACCAGCTATTGAAACTATATTATATGGTGATAACTTATCTCAATTATTAGCTACTTCAACTGCACCAATCTTGGATATATTAGCTTGGTTACCTTATGGATTAATTCATTTTAGTTTCCCATTTGTTACCGCTGCATTAATCTTTTTATGGGGTCCACCAACTGCTTTAAGATCTTTTGGTTTTGCATTTGGTTATATGAATTTAATTGGTGTTGTTACTCAAGTTTTGTTCCCTGCAGCTGCTCCATGGTATAAAATTTTACATGGATTAGATCCAGCAAATTATTCAATGTTGGGTTCACCTGGTGGATTAGCAAGAATTGATGAAATATTAGGATTTGATATGTATACTACAGCTTTCTCAAAGACTTCACCAGTTGTTTTCGGTGCATTCCCTTCATTACATTCAGGTTCAGCTTCAATGGATGCATTATTTTTATTTTGGTTATTTCCAAAAGCTTCACCAATTATCTTGTTATATGTTATTTGGTTATGGTGGTCAACAATGTATTTAACTCATCATTATTTTTTCGATTTAATTGCAGGTTCATTTTTATCATTTGTTGTTTTCCAATTTACTAAATATAATTATTTACCAGTTATAAATTATAATTATAAAAATCGTTGGTCATATGGATCAATTATAAAACCAAATATTTGGAATTCAGATCCATTAAGTTTATCACCAGAAATTGATGTTGAAAATCAAGTTTTTTCATCACAAAGAGCTATTAATAATGTTGAATTAAATGTTATTCAAAGACAATCAAGATCAAATATTTTTGATGATTCAGAAATAACATCACCTGCATTATCAGTTTTTGAAAATGATTCAGAAGTTCCAAGATCTTTTTCAAGAGCTTCAAATAATTCACAAACTTCAATTGAATCACAATTTGATATGTCAATACCAGTTTCTGCATCATCAAATTTACAACCAGGAGGTAAATCAAGATTAGATTAAATATAAACAGCACCCACCATTCATTCATTCACTTTCATTCTTGCATAATAATAATATTACTAAACATTTAATTTTAATTTTTTAATGAAATCATAAAGATGTTTTTGAAATCTAAAACTTTTAAGAACTGTTAAATCTAATTCAAGTGTCATCACTAATAATTTAATAATATTTTGGTACAAATCATTAAAAGGAAACAAAAAAGGTTTTTTAATTTATATAAATTTTAATATGTATTGTTCATGTAAAAAACAAGTTTATTCCAACCCAATTTATATAAATTATAATCCTTTTACATATAGTTTTTTTAATAAATAATGAATATCATGATCTAAAAATTAATAACTTGTATATATTTTTGAAGATTCTTGCTACGTATAATGAATCTACTGCTTAATTTAAAACTCTGGAAGTATCTTATAATTCAATTACCAATCTTTTCATTAATTCTATCAATATAATCTTCAAGCATTTTCAAATCATTTGATCTTTCAATTTTCTGATACATTGGCTTCCCCTTGGATCTACACAACACACAATTTCCAAAATCTATTAAATAAGCCTTTTCACCTGATATTATGATATTATCACCTCTAATATCATTATGTCGTATGTTAACAATATGATTCAGATTGTGTATTTGTTGTTTTAATGATTTGATATGGTTTTGAGTAATAGTATGATTTGTTTTGTGGATTTTCTCCATCAAGAAATAGAATACATGATTAGGAATTTTAGCTTCATCTGGTTCATAAATCGATTCTTGATCTTTAACTCTATGTGTTGGATTTTCCATATTAATAATTCCAAAATTAACTAATGTTGGAATATTGATCATTTGTTCCTCATCAATACAACTCTTGTTATAATTACCAATGTCTCTGAAGGCGACAAGTTCATTTAAGTAAGATTTACAAGCTATATCATAGCCTAAACGTGGTTCAAGTGATTCACCTTTTTTCATTCCATATTTAATGAAATTTAACCAGAAAAATTCAGGATCTATAATTTTAAGAATATATTCAATTGGTTTTGATTCTGATTGATCATTAATTGAATCTGGATTGTGAATATCTTTATCAATAATTTTATTAAATTTATCAGAGTTAATATTGATGGTTTGTGACCATTTATGATTATTAATTTTACCTAGTGTTTCTAAATTAATCAAATTTAAATCTTTTCTTTTACTATTTTTTTTAAAAAAATCATCAGAATCAAATTTCCTGGTGAAGAACATAAAATTATTAATTGTTATGGTATCTATATTGTATTTATATTCATCCATGTTGTAGATTGATCAGTAATTTTTTAATAATTGATTTGTATTTGAAATTTGTTGAGAAGCACATATAATTGAAACCAAATTGAAAATTACCACCAGTAACTTGTTTGATTTAAAGATAAATATAAGTGGAGACCTTCTGTGAGAACTGTATGCCTAGTAACACTTCATATTTTAGTAGTTGGTATAATATACCATCAACTTGTTCAACAATAATCATAAATTATGTAGGTGGATTAAATTCTCATACAAAAGATCAATTTAAGATATTCGCGATTTTCCATAAATTCATAAATTCAACATGAACTACGTTATTCAAATAGTACTTGATACATTGTTGAAATTCTTTTAAAATTACTTGGTTTTGATAAAGTACTATGAGCTCAATGATCTAATTTGATACTAAAATATCAAAATAACATATACTGATCAATACAGTTCAAACTATCAAATTGTTATCCCTTTGTATAACATTGATAAAAATCAGTTGTTTACAATATGTACAGAAATAATAATAATTCATAAACATATAAATTTGTATAGCTATTATATAGTTAAAGGGTAAATTAATCAATTTGTTTATACTATCACTAAATTATTTAATATTTAGCTATCGCTAAATTATTTATTTATAATATTTAGCTAACGCTAAATATTATGCAAACGCATTAAACTCACCTTCATCTAATTTTGTCAACTTCAAAGGTTTACCCATAACTCTAAAATAAATATCTTTAACATCTTCAGTAACACTTTCAAAATGTGAAGTTGCATCATAAGATTTTGATATAAAAACCCCATCTTTAGATCCATCCTCAATAGGTTCAAAAATTTCACTTATTCCCATAAATGTATAATTAAAATCTTTAATACCCAAGATTTTAAAAGCTGATGAAATTTGTAAATGTGGTGCGGTGTCACCTTCGATGATTGTTGATACAATTGCAACGTTTTTACCTGGTGGTGAAACTTTATGTTCTGAACCGATAAGGGCGATATAAATATCATTTTTTCTACCAGATTCTTTACCTGTTATAATAATTTGTCCAGAAGTTTCACCATTTTTTAAAGGTAATTGATCCACAATGGAAATTGTTCTAATTAATTTTTGAGTTTTTGAAACTTTATCAGGGAAATAAGTTGGATCTGCTATAATAACCTTGGATTTTGTTGTTTCTTCTTTACCATCTAATTGTAAATTTAAACCTTCAACTTTACCTTCTTTATCATATAAAATTTTATTAATTGGAGTTCCCAACATGAATGTACCACCATAAATTGCACTTAATCTACTAAAACCTTGAGGTAATTCACCTAACCCATAAAGAGGATATAAATAAGGAGATTTACCAAATCTTGCAACACTTTGAACATACAAGATAATTCTTTCAATTGCAGGTCTTGCAGGTTCTTGTAAATATGAATCATTATCGAAAAGACCCATTGCATGACCAATAAAATTTTTTGTACCATCTTCTAAACCAAATTTATTATAAACAGTATCTGTGGTATCTTGATCTAAATTTAAACCCTTGTGGGTTGAAATTTCATCTTCTTTATATTGAGCAACCCATTGTAAGAAATTTTTTAATCTTCTTTTTTCAAATAAACCAATTAAACCTGAAGAAATAGCTTCATATTCAGTTGCAGGAACTTTTGAAACTTTATTGTAACGATGAACAAATGAACCATCAATTTGTTTAAATTCAACATATCTTGTAACATTTGTATGAACTAAAATATTTGTAAATTCCCCATTTGCCATTAAAAATTTTGGAATTAAATCAATACACCAATCACGAGAACGACCAAGAGATTCATCTGGGGTTTTACCAGGTTTAAATTTTTCATATAACTAGAATTGTTAGTCATTATGTCTATAAGGATCAATTGATATACTCACTTGTTGTAAATTTAATGAAGCAGATTCACCACCATAATAATCTTGACGATCAATATGTAAGACTTTTTTACCCTCTACTGATAATAAACCAGATAATACACATTCAGTTAAACCTAAGATGAATTAGTAAAATATCAATTTGAATAAGGTGTATGTGTTGTTTGCTTACCAGTCCCTGGAATTTCAATAGTTAGTATAAAAGTAATTCAATTATGTTTTCACAAAGGGGTATACTTACCAAGAACAATAACATCGTATTCTTCATCCATTTTGAATCAATTGATAGAATAACAATGGAATTAATTGAATAAGTTTTGTATATTCAACTAAATTCCTGATAGCAAATAATCAAAATCAAAACATTAAAAATATTCGCGAAAAGGACAACAAACAAAAAAAAAAATTTGGGATATAAATACAAGAAAATCCACTAAAAAACAAAATCACCAATACAAAATACAAACAACTTAATTGTCAATGTTGTGATCATTGATAATATGATTCCAATAATCTTTTTTCAACCTTTTCGTTACACCTAATTACTATACTTGGAAGCTTATCCAATAGATTCGCTTCCAAGTAGGCTCATAACCTGTTGAAATATTTCAGCATTCATATAAAGTAAGTATTATAAGGTATAAGAAGTTGTGATTATATCATACTTTAAGAAACACCAGTGTAATCTAATGTTTATTACTACACTGTTCATATTAACACTATGACGTGTATTTAATTGAATGTTGATTGATTTTGAAACTATTGTAGTTAATACCAGTACTTTATATACTCTAGTATACCATACTCTATACCATATAGTATAATATAATATATAGTCACTGATTACATAACACTTGGTACACGCATTACATAATCCACACATTGTTTATTTTTAATTTTCTCATTTTTATTTTCATAGCAAACAAGAAGTTATTTATAAACAATTCATTCAGTTTATTTCATTTCTTAATTATTCTTGTTGATCATTGTTGAATGAGTTACTCTTGACCATATTAATACTAACCATTTGATTCAATTTGATTACTACAATCACTTTGTTAATCATCTGGAAAGTATTAGAGAGGCGCTACCAAGACTTGAATTGACTCTTAACTAGGGGGAACTGGGTTAATTCAGGTCATGTTCGTGATATATTAGTTCCCCTAGGCTTATTGTTTATGGTGAGTATACAAAGCCGATTAATGGATACTTATTATTCCATTAAAAGACAGTCTTTTGATGATGTTAGTATTATATTTACTTTACTTTATTATTGAAATGATTCATTGTTCATGATTAACATTGTGACGTGTTTACATTGATTTTTAATACATTGTTTTTGAATTGATTAGTTGTAGTTTGCTTGTACCTTATGGATATTTTTTATAAATGATTTAAATTCAAATCCTCAAAGCTCTAATAATATGTTAAATTTGATATTGATACACCAAATTGGCCAAATTATAATGAAGGAAGACAAATTGTTTTCAATTTAAATGAATATTTCATATTGAAGATGATTCAAAAAGAAATAATCAATTTTATTTTATAAAAAATCATATTCATGAATTTGATGGATAATTATAAACTATTATATAGCTATAGATGTTTATTGCTTTTAATTTTAATAATCTCCTTATATATTCCACATTGTACGAATATAGATTTGTATTAAATATGATCATACGTGATTCTATAAATCATATACACAGAGATATATTATACGTTTATGGAATCTACAAATTCAACTTCAGCAATTTAAGCTGATCTCTCTTTTTCCTGATCCAAAGTGAGATCTGGAAATTTGAGTAATCCCCAGATTATTTCGATTATTTTCAAATTCCATTACGCTCATGTGGTAACTGAAATGCTGAGATTTAGTTGTTTCAAAACTTATTTCTTCATATGACGTTCAATATGGGGGTTTCAATTACCTCATTTTGATCAATGATGTTTTTACCTTAAAGTTTCCATTTCAAAAAGTTTGTTTTTGATCTTGAGTTTTGGTTAACTAACCAGAACTCTTATCTTAGATCCATTTTGAAATATGGATTAAAAGGGTGAGGTTGATGAATATTTTTCATCCATTTGTTCCTCACCCATTTCTATAGATATATCCTTTAGATATTTTGGACTTTTAGTCTTGTCTTAATGACATCATATACCTTTCAAAAAGGTTTTCAAACTTATAATTTTTGAATTTCATTTCATATTTTAATTCTTTTGGGTCATTTAGATATGAAACAACCGTTTAGAAATTCATTATATCTTGATTTTTTTGTGATTGTTTTTGGTCAAAACTTATATGGTTTAAGTTGTCTAGTTGATTTTCTCTCGAATCTCAACAATAACAAACAATAGCCAATGTTTGACATTTTGTGGTTTATCTCTATGGAGACTAAACTTTTCATGGTCATTATTCAAAACATGAATGTTAATTTGAGGGTTTAAATCTTAAATGACCCTCAAATATAAGTTATTGGAATTTTATGATAGATCCAAAAAAATTCACCTAAAAGGTGATGGTTGTTCATCTTCTTTTATTTGAGTTGTTTGAAAAATGTGTTAGCAAAAATATAATTGGCTTTAAGCTTTTGCAATATAGTCTTAATGATTTGTTAGTTTGATTTTGGCATGATTTGATTAATACTTGAAAGTCACTAATTGTACTTCAAGTCAAATATGGGGAATCCTAAATATATGTTGGTAGGTTAGTAGTATCAGTTTAACATAAAAGTAAAATTGGAAAACTAAAGAAATGAATTGTGCCGAATCATTCTCACGTTTTCATTCATTTAAAGATTTAACATACTTTAATTCACTTTCAAAATCCAATTCAATTGTATTCTTCTAATTTGAAATAATTGAACAACTGAAGCTTCATCTGGGTGTCTAAATGATTGTTAGTAATATCAATTCCAAGAAGTAAATCAAAAAAATATAATTCCAATTGTGATAATCTAAATTTGATTGCCGTTTCATTCAGATCTCATTAGTGAATTATTTTAATGACCATTAGTTGGATCAAAGTTTATAACTTACTTTTCAAATTCTGCTATGACTTATCAAAAAGTTCTAGATAAACCAGCTGTACTCATCCTAAGTTCTAACTGAAATAAAAATATTTCTCATGCAAAACTAAACTCATATAAATCCAAAGAATACATCTTGATGGTGAACTTTCAAACAAAAAAGTCCGGAGAAATCTAGCAATCAATGGACAAAGTAAAACATATAATGATTAATAAATGATTGACCAAATAGCAGCAATTCATACAGCAAGAATCCTAAAAATGTAAGTTAGTAGTATCAGTATAATAGGTGTTGATTAAAATATAATTGAGTAAAAATGATTGTGCCGAGTCATATTTATCTCAATTCTTTATATTTCTTTAATCATGAAAAATTTAACAAACTTTTGATTTTGAAATCCAATTTAGTTCTATCCTTCGAATTGAAAAATAATCATCCACTGAAATCCTTTGTAAGTTTCTAAAATGATTGTTAGTAGCATCAGTGGTCAATGATTGGAATCGAAGCTAAAATCAAAGGGTAATGACCTCAGAAGAATGTGCCGCTCAATTGATATCAATATAACTTTAAAATATAGCAACAATCCATAGTTTAAAAGGGTATTACATACTTTTTCATCCTTGAATTTCAAGAAGTATTAATAATCTGTCACATCACTTGTATTTCAAACCCCCTAGATGTATTCTCAACATATTCAATCAATTTGACCACAAAATTCTTGACATGTCATTCCTAAAGGTAATTCAACAGCACAAGATAAAATCAACAGTGAAAAGCACAATCCATCTAAAACGTTAAAGTATAAAAGCTCAATAAACACAATGAAAAAAGTAGACCTCCAGAAAGTTTCAAATCTATTCATATCCTAATATCATAAAGTTTCAAATCTATTCATATCCTAATATCATAAAGTTTCAAATCTATTCATATCCTAATATTGAAAATTTCCCTAAATAAATGTTAGTAGTATCATTATGATATATGAAATTGGAGTTCAATTAAAAGATGTTTGTCAAATCTTTGCCGAAAATTATCACAACTCTTTAAACATCCATCCATTAGATGCAAACAAGTGAACAAACTTACCTTTATTTTGAAATTGTAATCAACATAAACCAAAAATCCCAAAAACATCCTGTTTAACGTTTCACCACAACATCAAATTGAAAATGAATTGTAAATGGAAAGCACATTGACATAAAGTGCTTGTATGAATGATTGAAAGTTGGAATGATCTATTGAAAAATGAGTTGAACTTGGATACAAAACCAATATGGAGTAAACCTGTTCGAAATGAACAATAACAACATAACAACAACAAAACAGTGCTTGAAACAACCATAAAACATAAAACCACAAAGTAACTTCACCTCTTGTGTAATACACATTGGAACCAAAACCTAGTAGTTGAATAAATCAAACCATAATCCAATATAATCCATAATAATCAGTTGTAGATGCAGTGGGAACAAAAAGATGTAAACAAAAAAATGAAGTAAACAAAAAAAGAAGGAAATTCAAAGAAATTTATATTTTTTGTGAACAACCACAAACCCACAATGACACAAAAATAACATGTAACAAAAAGCTAAATTTAGTATCAGATATGCATTTAATTTATGTTTGTAATTTAATTCAAAAATTTATTTACACAAAGACGAATTGACACAAAGATGACTACTGACTTCGACTAAGTTGTAACAAGATCTTATATAATCCAGTGCTACTAATTGTAAAATCAACATCAACATCAACACATCTCCTTTATTTAATATCCCTTGCTAATAAGGTAGTTTGATATCTATATACAAGTACTTTAACATATAATATTGTATATAAAAAGACACAATCGAACTAGTTAATAAATTTTGATACATAGTATATATGTATGTGCCCCTGACCACTTTCCCCAGATTTTTAATAAAAAATTGTTTTATTTGAACAAAATGAATTAGAATAATCTTTTTTTAACGTATTTTGTATGAATTAATTATTATGAAGCTACTAATATATTTTTTTTAATCTAATTCGAAAAAAAATTTGAAGATTTTTTGAATTTTCCAAATATTGAAATAAAATTAAAAAATCATGGAGGTTATAATTAATATTTTAATAACTATATTAATAATATATATATAAATATACCTAAATCATATAGCTATCACAATGTCTAATAATGTAATAATCACAATATTCATTTCTAAATTAATTAAAAGTTGAATATAATTAATCACATGCTGCCCTTACCAATTTTGAATATTTATATAATACAATTACAATTTTACTTCAAGTTTAACAAACTAATCAACGTATATTTAATGAAAACAAGCACAAATTATTATATTATTACTTTACAGAGTATTATGATTACTATGAAAGTCTGGTATTCAAGAAGTGTTACCTATGATTTCCATTCGCTTATATGGATTGTTTGATTGTTTGACTGAGATTTAGTCAAGACTTTTCATAAAGCCACGATTTGGCAAATAAATTCACTATACAATTGTGATTTTAATGAACAAAGATTCAAATAAGATACAATGAATGAGTATTGAAAGATGGGTTTAAAGAGATATTTTACTATGATTCCTACTTTATGTTCTCCATATGACTGATATACATTTGACTACACAAACAATACCCTGGAGTATCAGCCCCCTGCATAACTTCAAAGTGTGGCTGATGATGATAAGATGATATGAATACAATGGCTGCTGGTACAATTATATTAATCAACAAAAAATCATGGAAAATCACATGAGATGGGAATTTAGTATATGAAAAAACGTTGTGAAAGTCGTTTATTTGTATTGTTTTATGTTGCCACACTGTTGGTGTCAGTATTGAGGCTTGAACAAGTTGTGGATGGACAAAACTTCGGTGGTATATATAAAGATCTTGATTTGCTATTAATCATGGGTATTGATTATTGCTTTAGAGAGTTAAAAAATATCAATACTCTTATCAAATGGGGGTACTATCTAATCTATTAAACTTGAATAAGGATGAAAAACGTCCTTCATCTTTCAATGAACAATCTTCTTATGATTCAAATACTGGACAAATAATCAAAGATTCATCAAGACAAAAAACTAATGAACTTAACCAAGATTATGAATCTGAAATTACAAGTGAAAAACAATTAGATCATATTTTTAAAGATCCTGAAATTGCAAAATATTATAAAGAAATTTATGAAAAAACAAATTATGAATGTAAAGATTGGTTTGATCCAAATTATGAATGGAATTTAAAAGATGAAAAAAAACTTTTATGGAAATTAGATTGGAAAGTTACATTTTGGGCTTATTTTATGCTTACAGCTTTAGATTTTGATAGATATAATATTCAACAAGCACTTTCTGATAATATGTTGGATGATTTAGGTTTAAACACTGGTGATTATAACATTGGTAATACAATTAATTTAGTTTGTTTTTTAGCTGCTGAATTACCATCTCAATTAATCTCCAAGAAATTAGGTGCTGATGTTTGGATTCCAATGCAATTAATTATTTGGAGTATGGTTTCAATTGCTCAAGCTGGTATCACGAATAAAGCTGGGTTTTATGTTACAAGAGCTTTAATTGGTGCTTTCCAAGGTGGATTTATTTGTGATACATGTCTTTGGATGACTTATTTTTATACCTCAAAGGAATTACCATTTAGATTATCATTATTTTATATTGCAAATCCATTAACTTCAGTTTTTTCTTCATTATTAGCATTTGCTCTCTTAAGAATCAAGACAAGTTTATTACCTCATGGATGGCAATGGTTATTTATAATTGAAGGTGTTTTCACATTATTAGTTGGTATTATTTCATTTTTTATGATGCCTCCATCTGCTGTTCAAACTAAAACTTGGTTTAGACCAAATGGTTGGTTTACAGAACATGAAGAAAAAATTGTTGTTAATAGAGTTTTGAGAGATGATCCATCAAAAGGTGATATGAATAATAGACAACCAGTTTCATTAAAAGAATTATTTAAAAGTTTAATTGATTATGATATATTACCAATTTATTTAATTAGATTTTTGGTTGATTCAGGTTCTGCACCTGTAAATAATTATATGACTTTAACTTTAAGAAAATTAGGGTTTAATACATTCAATACAAATTTATTAACAATTCCTTATAACGTGTTGGCAATTATAACAATGGTTTTCCTTTCATGGTTTTCAGAAATTATAAAATCAAGATCTTTATTAATTGCAACAGTTCCAATTTGGAATTTAGCCCTTTTATTCCCATTAAGATTTTGGTCAGGTGCTCAAGTTCAAGTTTGGCCAACTTATATAATTTTAACTTTATTATTAGGTCATGCTCAAATTTGGCCCCTGAGTATTAGTTGGTGTTCAGCAAATTCAAATTCTGTTAGATTAAGAGCTGTTAGTTCTGCAGTGGTTAATATTTTTTCTCAAGCAAGTGGTATAATGTGTGCAAATCTTTATAGACCTGATGATGCACCTTTATATAAAAGAGGAAATACAGATCTTATTGGTATTGGATTTGCAGGTTTTATTGTTTGTATATTAACAAGATATTATTATATTTGGAGAAATAAATCAAAAGCTTTAAAATGGGATAAATTAACTGATGAAGAAAAGGAAATTTATATTAAAGAAACAAAAGATGAAGGTAATAAAAGATTAGATTTTAGATTTGTGTATTAGTCGGTGTCTACCCTATAACTCATCGCAATAGATATTATTTATACTAGATTTATAAATTTAACCTGTAGGAACAAAATCAATTTACTTATAAATATTTAAACATACTTCGGGATTATTTCCCAATTCGGAATTGTGCTCCGAAGATTTATATAATTAGTACACAATATATTTAGAGTATTACTCTTGAAGTTCTTACATAGTAAAATATACTTCATATACTACATGTTAGATTCAATTTTCAGTCATACATAAAATAATAAAATATATAAATATATAAAAAACTCTTTAAAAAAAGGGGAGGATTTGGAAATCATAAAAGGGGGTTTCAAACTTGTTCTATATTCATCGTAAGTTGTAACATCGTAACATCGTAACATCGTAACTTCATATTCATAATTGTTTATATAAAGGAATATCAGCATCATCAAGCATATTATATAACCAATCAGGTGTATCTTCTTCGTCAATAAACCAATTATTGGTATCTTGATAATCTTCATAATGATCTTGACATGTTTCATCATTGCATCTATCTGATTGGATGATGTCATTCATTGGTTGGACCTCTAACAAATCATCAACAACTGGAGGGATTTTGTCAGCTTGAGGGATATGAATAGGTTGTTGTTGGTGAGGAGGCTGTTCAACTACTCGAGGATAAAGTGTTTGTCGAGATGAGAATGCAAAATCAATACTCGTTTCAACATGAGAAAACTTTTTAGCAAGTTCTCGAAGAAACACGCTATCGTCTTCTATATTGTTCAAATCAAGAGCATCTTGGGAAGCTGACTCAACTTCTTGTTGTTGAGAGCCATTTTGAACACTTCTTAAATTTCCCAAGGCACTTGAACTCAATTTTTGTTTCTTTGTGTTTGGTTTAACAACTTTAGATGAAACTTCATGTTTCTTTGGTTTTGGTGATGGTGTTTTTGATTTTGATCTTGAAACAGCTTTATGAGATATTGATGGTTCTTCTGACTCCATCAATCCTCTATATTGATATCCATGCTGAACAAAGTTACTTTCAAGGTGCAAAATCTGTTCTCTTCCAACAGTTTCAAGTGTATGATTCCAATAACCGTTCTTGGTGTTCTTTCTTTGATAATTGATTGTATCATTGAAAGCTGACCAAAAGATTGGAAGGAAAACATTATCTTTACTATGAATATGTTTATGATCATTATTAGTTTGATCTTGACCGGCAGTTTTTTGGGTTTTATGATATTTATAAAAATGTCTAAAATATGGTTTATAAGGATGTTCATGATCATTAAACAATTTATCCATTTCAATTTCGAAAACTGCATTACAACCAACTAATTTACCATTACTCCAATGTTGATGAGGACAAACCATTGATAATTTATATTCACCATTAGAATTTTTCAAGCTTCTGGAAAAACCGACAAAAGGTTGAGGCATTATTGATTCTTTTAAGATACCATGAGAAACACCTAAATGATGAGAAAGCTGAGAACTACCTGTATCATAAAAATTTTGGAATTTGTTTGTATCAATATGACATGTTCCACCATTTGGTTGAACCATTTCCACAGTGGTATGTTTATGATTTTTTTCAAGATGTTTCAAATCACAAAATTCACAAAAGTAATAGCTATTGTATTTTGGATGAGGATATTTTTTCTTACTTTCAACACTTGAGGCTGTTTGTTTAATTTTAAAATGGAGGGAATTTGAAGAGAATAAATTATTTTCATCATGTTTTTCAGAACGTTCAAGTTTGAAGTTTGGCATTGGGTGACCAACGTACTTATGATAATCAGCTTTTAATGATTCTAAATTATCTGAAGCTTTTGATTTAACTGTAGCACATTGTCTTAAAAATAATTTATCACCAGGAATTTTGTTGTTTAGGGAATCATAAAATTTGACGAGCTGGGAGACTCGAGGTTGATTCGCACTGAGATAGCTCTTGTATTTTTCGTCACCGATAAAATTGTTCATATTGTTATTGTTATTGTTATTGTTATAATTGTTGTTGTTGTTCATGTTTGCTGATATTTATTGATAATTGTACTTTCAAAGTTGTTATAATTATATGGTATATTAATTAAGACTTTGATAGATGATGAAAAAAAAAGAGGGAAGAAAGAATTATCAAAAGTTAGGACTTTCATATAGATTTATAGTTTTGGAAAGAGTTTATTGAAGTTAGTTTGGATTTAACTCGTTCAAATGTATCAAAAAATTAATTAGAGCTATTTGATTCGTGTAATTTTTGTAATTTGTCAAATAACGCAAAAATTCTTGAAGGTTGTAGAAAATCACAAACTCAAATGAAGAAGATTGCAAATTATATCCAAATTGAATTAATGTTTGTGTATCTGTAGCTCAATGAATTTTAATCGAGACCTCACAGTTCTTGGTATCGTTGTCATCATATTACATTGAAATTTTTCAATATCTGATAATCTGGGGTATACGGAGATCCATTCAACAATCAAAGATCAGATCCAGAACCCGTACCTGAAAAATTTCAAAATTTCGGTCGACTCTAATGATTTGATGTAAAAATACTCATTTAAAAGCTCAATATTTTCCAATTAATTAAGACTTTACTCGAATTGTTAATACTCTCCATTAAAAGACTCATTTTGGCTCGTTCAAAATGCGCATATATAATTGAGACTATAATATGAGAGATAAACTGAATGGAACATGGTAAAGGTAGCTTGCAGAAACTCTCTGAATTTGAGTTCAGGCTTGGGACTCTTGATATGCTTTCTTCGGGTTCCCTAACTTGTACTTAAAATTAAGCCAAATGCAGACATCTGCCATCAACTCGGGTATTTAAGTTCCAAAACTTGTTAAGACCACGCAATTATAATGCCGATAACCATATCCATATAGATGCTGAGAAATCTGTTGAGTGTTGACTATATTGAATACATATTACACACCCAGCTCTTTCATCTTATCCGTCTACTCTGTATATAGAAGACACGACATAAAAAAGGATCAGAACCATACATACGGTAGTTTGCAAGATGCAAATAAGGCTTTAATTACACGAACAAATTCAAGTCTGTTTTAAATATTAAACATTAGACACTTGTTTAGTAGCCAAGTACCCACCACTAAATTAAATTAGATATTAATGATCGTATATAAACATATAAATTCATGATGAAATATTCAAGAAAAAGTAGAGAAGCCTCGACATCAAAGAATATTCCAACCGACAAGGGCAACATTATAAGCTGGGCTTTTGTTTTTGACTGACTTCAACAAAATATGGTCTCAATGGTTCTTGTTTGAACAATTGAAACAACAGATCAGATGATTCTCTTTTACAAGAAGCACGACAACCTGGCCCAGTCCTCACACGAAGCGCTCCTTTCAGTGACTTGACAGCCATATCAAGAAAAAAAACAACTCTTTCACTTGAACAATAATCCTGGTAATTATCATACCCAAATTGTTTTAGAAGTTCTCTGTCAACATGATTAATGAAGACTTCTTCAAAAGTATCACTCTTGTCGTACCTTAACAATGTCTGTTTGTCACCTCCAATACCTATCACTGAGAATCTGAACCACCCAGGCTCAGAGTTCCATATTCCATGAGGAAACATATCTCATTTGTTGTTAAATTTTGAGGTCTTGTAACTAAGGCATTATCTATATTTAAAGGGGAAGCAACAACTCCAGTAACTAATAGAGTCAGTATGAAAGTGAATGTGCTGTAAAATCGATTCTTCATTGAGCTTTGTCTCTACAAAGTGACCATCACCAACGTTCAAAAGATTGTTTAGGGAGTGTGAGATTAAATTTCTGGAATTGAACTTTTTAAAGACTTGTGACTTGTTATAATGGATTCAACAAATCAGCACGTAGTTTGATATATCTAATTAAGGACTCAACTTTGATCTGAACTTTGAAGTCAAAATTGTATTAAAATTAATAACCGTTATAAGCGTAAAACAACAGACTTGATATTAGTCAAGTGATTTATCAGGTGACATATCTATTTCTTTTTGAAACAGAAGTCAATTCTCATGATCATGATTATTATTACCAATTTTCTAGACTAATAATATAGCATGGTTTATTAAACGTTGGTTTTTACAATGCCATAAATTATATCAGAAGTTAAGAATTTGGTACAAAATCAATGCTGTTTCGGAGGGATTCCCAAACAGGAAACAAAGCCGAACAACTTTCAAGTTTCAACGAAAAACTTTTGTACTCTTATAAATATCGAGTATGCCAGCTATTCAAATACATCAGTGAATTGATACCTGCTTAGCTGGATTGAAGTTCGAGGTTTACATTTTGAAATTGATTGCCAATGGTAATATGAAGGGTAAACAAGTTTTAAACAACCGTTCAGGTTTGTGGCTTTCGGTGATACAAAAAACACGAAACCCCTTGAAATTGAATGCCAGAATTGACAAAGAAGCGCTCAAATGTGTTATCAAAGAGAGATGTGGCAGCACTGCAGTATTTTAACTTAAAGAACATCAAATGAGCTTGGTGGTTTGTTTTGTTCACCACAGATTTGCAATCAAATGGCTGTCAAATTGTCAAAATCACCATGACGAATACTGAGAAATTACACAGTTGAACATTTGATGTGAACCCTTGTTATTAAAGATTGAGATGCTTCTTAAACTAGATTGATCCTGAACCATGGGATAAATTTCATATTACAGAGTCCAGACTAACTAGGGCTCTTTCAAGATGGCTTACAATGACCCAAAACGTGAAATAAACTATGATATTACAGAAGTCCATGGTGATTCAGATATAATCAGTAATGAAAAAGTTGAAACTAAGAAAAAATCATGGAGGAATAAACTTTTTGGTGAAAGTATCAAGTATAAGACAAAAGAAGAGAAAACATTTGTTAGAAAATTAGATTTTTGGTTAATCTCATGGACATTTATTGCATATTTAATCAAATCTATTGATCAAGCTAATGTTTCAAATGCTTATGTATCTGGTATGCAGGAAGAATTGAATTTTAAAGGTCATCAGTACAATTTATTAGAAAGTTTTTTCAAAATTGGTTATTCAATTGCTCTTGTTCCTTCTCAAATTATGTTGAATAAGATTCAACCAGCATATTGGTTAAGCTCTTGTGAATTAATTTGGGGTATTTTAACAGCTTTATGTGCTGTTCCTAAAAATAATCCAAATGGATTATATGCCATCAGGTTCTTTATGGGTATTTTTGAATCAAGCAGTTGGCCTGGTATTATTATAATCCTTGGAAATTATTATAATAAAGAAGAACTAGCGTTAAGAATTGGACTTTTCCAAACATCATCTTATGTTGGTGCTATGTTTACAGGGTTTATGCAATCATCTATTCATACAACTTTAAATGGGAAACAAGGACTCTCAGGATGGAGATGGATGTTTATTATTAATGGTTTAATGACCATAGTTGTCGCAGTTAGTGGATTCTTTATTGTTCCTGATACACCTGAGAATGGTGGTGCAAAATATTGGATGAATGATGATGATAGAAGAATAGCATTAGAAAGAATGGAAAGAGCAGGTAGAAAAACAAAGAGAAATATGACTTTGAAGACATTCATTTCAACTTTTACTGATTGGAAAACATGGTCATTTGTATTAATCTTTGCTGTAAAAGGTTGGACTATAGCACCAAATTATTTTAATTTATATTTGAAAAGTTTGAAAAATTCAGATGGATCCAAGACATATACAATTTCTCAATTAAATACGATCCCTATTGGTGGTAATGCCCTGCAAATTATTTCCCTGATACTTTTCACCAAATTAGCTAGTATATTTGGACATTCATTAGAATTTATTATATTCCAAGGTTTATTAGCTTTCTTTGCAAATGTTTCTTTAGCAGTTTGGCCTTCTTCAAGAAGTTATCAACATGCATGTTTCTTCATAATGCAATTCACAGAGGCAATAGGTCCATTCCAATTGACATATATGGCTGAGGTTTTCAGTGATTCACCAGAGAAAAGAGCCATTTGTACAGGTATAACTGTTGTATTTGTTTATGCTAATGTTGCATGGCAAACTATTTATTTATGGCCAGCAAATGAAGCACCAAGATATAAATATGCGTATAAAGTATCTTCAGCTTATATTGCAATCAGTATAATTGGTACTATATTTTATTATTATTATGTTTATAAACCAGCTGTGGAAAGAAATGAAAATTTACAACGTAAAAGAGAAGAAGAAGAAAATTTAGGTACTTTGACTGATTGAATTGGTCTTTTTTATAGGAATATCGTATAAGCTAATATAATACTTATTATATATAAACCACGTAGATTAATGGCACTTTTTGAGCTTCAATACGTAATCAATCTTGAGCAGCTGAATATATTAGTTAATGCTCTCTGATTACATAGTGATTACATAAGCATCAATAAAATATAAAGCCACTTTTCTTTCACCAATTTACTTTCAATTTCTTGATGATTATATGAAATGTAACTGATAGCTCACATGAATAACTGTCATAGATAATAGATATCTCATTCTAGTTAAAGCACCGATGCAAGGTGTCCAAAAGGAGTATAAACTCAAACTAAAAGCAGATCTACGTTGGAATTGATCGACAGTGAAACCACCAATCAACTATTCGAGCACACCTTCGACGGACAGTGGAGTCAGGTCAGGATAGTCAGGTATCTATATAAACAAAACAAGATCCTCAATGAATCTCAACTTCTACAATTTCGTTGTTATTGACGGAGAGAATTTGCTACGTTACTTCAAAATGTTGTGGAAATCAACTGCAGTCACATTGTCATTATTGTCTTCAATATCATCTTCACCAATATACAACAAACGAGAAAATTCCACTCCAACTGTTCAAATCCAAAATGGTACAATCACTGGTAAATATTTAGATGGGTTCAATCAAGATGCTTATTTAGGTATACCTTTTGCTGAACCACCAATCAATGAATTGAGATTTCAACCTCCACAAACTTATAATAATCATTGGAATGATACTCAAAATTTTACCGAATATGGATTTGCATGTTTTGCTTCAAGTGGTCTTGATTCCCGTAAATTACCCCAATCTGAAGATTGTTTAACTTTAAACATTGTTAAACCTCATAATATTCCTCAAAATGAATCATTACCCGTTGGTATTTGGATCCATGGTGGTGGATTTACTGATGGTTCAGGTACAAGACCTGCTTATAATACTTCATGGATTGTGGAAAATTCAGTTTCAATTGATAAACCAATCATTGCCATTACAATTAATTATAGATTAAATGGATTTGGATTCTTAAGTTCTGATCAAGTTTCTCAAAAAGGTTGGACAAATAATGGTCTTAGAGATCAAATTAAAGCTATTGAATGGGTTCATGAAAATATTGCTGGTTTTGGTGGTGATCCAAATCATATTGTCATCTGGGGTGAATCTGCAGGTGCTATTTCAGTGGGGAAATTATTAAATAATGATAAGTATTTAGGTTCATATTTAAAAGGTGGTATTATGGAAAGTGGTTCAAATGTTTTCACAAATATCTTACCTGCATCAACTGAACAAAATGAAGATGATTTCACTAAATTATTACAACATTTCCAATGTGACCAAGCTATTGATTATTTGGAATGTTTACAAAAAATTGATTCTAAAAGTTTACAAAATGCCTTCAATACAACTAATGGTATCTTAACTAAAGGTTGGGGATTCCCATATATTGATGGTGATGTTATTACAGGTTCAGGTTATGATGTTTTACAAAGCGGTGAAGGATTTCATAAGGTTCCAATTTTAATAGGTACAAATACAGATGAAGGTAGTGCTTTTGTAAATAAAACTTTGAATACTACTGAACAAACTGAAAATTACTTACAAAAAAGTTTTCCACATTTAAGTGATAATTCAACTTCAAAATTAATTGAATTATATAATGGGAACAACTCACAATTAGTTACACCACAAGATCCAACTTATAATAACACACCAATAACTTACCCACCATATTTAGGTTCAACTTATCCAAGATTAGCTACTTTAAATGGTGATTTAATGTTTATCGCGGGAAGTAAATTCACTGCAAAATTATATGCTGAAAATGATTTACCAGTTTTCAAATATAGATTTAATATTCCAACGTTAGAAACTTCAAATTCAACATATTTAGGCTCAACTCATTATCAAGAAGTTGTTTATGTTTTCGATAATCAACAACATCCAACTGATGGTTCCGATGGTACAAATGTATACCCTTCAGAAGATGCTTCAAAAATTTCAGATGCTATTTCCAAGATTTGGGTTTCATTTATTCATGATCTTGATCCAAATATTTCAAATGGTGATCATAAAGATGGTGGTAACTTCCAAATTGATGTTCCAAATTGGCCTGATTATAGAGATGGTTCAGAAAATTACGTTTTTGATTTAAAGGGGTTTCATATCGAACAAGATGATTTTAGAAAAGAGCAATTTGAATACATCGAAAGTATTATTCATCAATTAGATGGTTAACTACAATGAAATAGATATAAAAAATAACAGGTTTATTTAATTATTATGATCCAACTTGTGTTTGATTTTCTTTCAACTTTTTTCTTTCTTCTTTGAACTTCTTTTTTGCTTCTTTCAACTTCTTTAGTTGTTCCTTCTTTTCCTTCTTTTCTTTCCAAATAAGAAATCTTTTATGAGTATCTGGTAATAAATCAAATGGAAGTGGGGGTATTAATGTTGCATTTTCTTCTTTACTGATTTGTTCTTCAGATTTAACCATTGATTCCATCCAATATCCCAAATTATAAGGATTTGGATCTTTCATCATTATCGATAAAATCATCATTTGAATAGTATGTCTTGAGTCAAGTTTTTCACCATTAAAGAATTTATATTCAAT
>NW_011887638.1:0-7908 GCF_000313485.1 Hansenula ciferrii | reverse complement strand
AAGTCACTGAAGGATCAAACTTTGATTGGAATTGTTTTAATCCATCTGAGATATAATCTTCATTCAACGGCTTTGCATACTGTGTAACTGAAAAATCATGAACCTTCTTTGTCAAAACATTGATCATGCTTAGACGATCATTCTCTAAAGGTTCAAATTTTTGATAATACTTTCCACTGACTATTGGAGCTTTCAAAATCAACTTGTAACAATTCTCAAATAGGAATTTATAATTGTCAGACCCAAAAGTTAAAGCATCTTTATGACTTCTGACAAATTCTCCAATAAATTTCTTGTATAAGTATTTCAAAAATTCTTTCTTTTCAAAAGAGTTGAATGTAACATGAACCTTCATATTAGTATTTATGGTAGTAAGTTTGACTCTGACCCAAACATTATCAAATATTTTGGAAATTTTCAAGTCTTCAATACCAATTCTTGATTCAGATAAAAGTCTTGGAATAGCATCAAGGTAAACTCTTTGTAAAAGAGCTGATCTTGTTTCAGGAACAATTCCCTGTGAAACTTGTAATTTTGTATTCCCTTTTGAATCAGCAGTTGAAAGCTTCTTTCTTTCGGTAGTAGTTTCTGTGGTAGTTGTAACTTTTGTAGTAATTGTAGTAGTTGTAGTTGTAGAAGGTTCGTCAGTGATATTAGTTGTTTTAGTAGTTGTAGTTTTAATAGATTTTGTCTTTTTAGTCGTCATTGTGTTTTGATTTGTGTGATGAGTACAAGAGTGAAAGAAATTTAGAAGATGTAGGATACTTGACTCAATATATATACATTTCACGAGAAATTTAACTCATTGTCCTTTTAAACAGAAACTATAATATGTGCTCCTAAATATTGAGGTCTTTTAATATGATTCTGTCATGGTGATTTACAGAATACAAATTACACTCACTTATTCATTCGCTCTAGCTTTGGTATCAAAAGCAAATACTATGAGTGAACATTCATTTAAGCCTTAATGATAACAATATCTATCTAAAATAGACGCAAAATGCTTCATTATAACGTTTTGTAAAGATGAATATCACGGATAATCGCGGCCTCAAATTCAACCTAATACATATTCAGAGCTTTATCCAAAACAAAGATATATTCATTGCAATATTCAAAAAATTCATTCTAGCAGAGGTGGAAAGCTCCTAGTAGAGAGTGTATAAACTGAGGTATTAAATTTCACTAAATTCTTTTCTCTCAAAATTGTGCTCATTATGTGACTTTTCAATGCGCACTTTTTTGAGAGACCTTGCACTATAAACTTAATATGAGAGAATATTCACTTTGAACAAGTAAAGCACTTTTTGACACTATTTGAAACTATACAAATACCAAGTCATCCACAATTTACAAGATATAACTGCAAAATATTCATTGACTTTCATCTATATAGATTACTTATACTCACATACAAAGTTTAGGTAATCAGAACCACGAATTGCATTAAAAGAACACCAGACCACCAGACCTTTATTATTTGCAAATGATACCTACATGCACTATAAAGTAACAAATTGTATTAATAAGAGCCCAAATGTAGTTATCTGTAGAATAACTTTGAATTCAAATATTATTCCTCGATCTAAACTACAATCAATATTAATTTCAAAAATTATATAGATCCAATAAATTTACCAAAGTTCAATGATGTTATTCACAATCATATGAAGACAACGGAAATTATGGATTGCTTTTATATATTAATTAATAATTAACATATCTTCATAACTGGTTTCAAAATCATTTGTTCATAAAAACAATTAAATTTAAATATTAGAAACTCAGTTGAACTTGAACTAAACCTATTAAAAAACCGGTGGGTGTGTACATTAAAATCAAAGATTGTTCAAAGACACGTTTGATACATCAATTATACATCCAACTTAGAATGTAAACTATAATGAACTAGTTTCAAAGTCAAACAATTTAATATTCATGTTTAAAAAGTTTTATACTGATACACTGTCGAATCTCGATCCCATTTATAATTTTTTTTTTGAATATATTTCCAATTTCTGTAGACTTCCCAATTAGGCAATTCTATGTAAATTGTCTTTTATTCTAAATTTATACCTGAAGGTGAAGTCTATTATTCTCGAATAATATATGTGTTCATACTACAAGTAAAGTAACAACTACTATTAAACTATTAGCCCAAGTGTAGTTCTGTACAGATTAGCTATAAATTCAATTACTGCCTCGATCTAAACTACAATTTCAATACTAAATTCAAAAAGAAATTGATCCAATAAATAAACCAAAGTTCAATGAAAGTTATTCACAATCATATGAAAAATACAATGGAATTTATGGATTGCTTTGTATATTAGTTAATAATTAATATATCTTCATAACTGGTTTCTAAATCATTTGTTTATAAAAACAAAATTTAAATATTAGAACCTCAGCTGAACTAAACCAGGTATTAAAAGCCGTTGGGTATGGTCGTTAAAGAAAGATGGAACATTTAAAGCTCGACTAGTTGCTAAAGGTTATAGTCAAAACTAAGGAATTAATCATAAAGAAACTTTTTCACCAGTCATAAGGTACGATAGCGTCAAAATATGCTCTCAAACATTTAAATAAATTTTTCTAATTTTTTTTGATTTTAAAATTTACTTTTTTTTTTCCTGTAGACTTCCAAATTAGGTAATAAAAACATAGAACTTCTTGTTTATAAATTTATAGTATATAAAAGTTAGTTATAAGAACAAAATTTGGAGTTAATATTACTACATACTCATCTCATGATATATATATATATATTATAAATAATTAAAAATCAACTCTAGTAAATAACATTTCATATAAAGTAAACAGATCATATAAAAACCAAGACTTTTTCTTTGTTGTTTTAGAATGGAAAATTCAACTTCTCCTTCTCCACAGTATAACCTTGATCTTCTTGTTCTTTAGCCTTTTCCTCCAAATAAGGTAAAACAATATCTTTCCATTTAATTAAACCTTTATAAACTTGAGAATCTGGATCCCAATTATTAATTGAATTTAATAATCTTTTAGGTACAAAAGGTTCTTGACAAATTTGAGTTAATGGTAAAAAATATGTTCTTATAGTAAAAACTATTGCTCCAGATTTTGGTAATCTTCTTAATGATTGACGTTCTGATCTATACATTATTCCATCAATTGTTTGAGCTTTCAATGAACCTGTGAATCTATAAGTATGATTTTCCTCATCCCCCAAAGTAGAAACAGCCCAATCTAAATTATCATCCATTTGGAAAGAATAATTATAACGAACAACTAATTGTTCAGGAGTCATATTAAAGAAAAATTTTTCCATTGATTTTTTTAAATTTGATTCATATTTTGGAACATTTGCATTATAATGAATTTCTGATAATGTAGTATTAAATTTATCTCTAAATCTCCAAGAACCAGCTAATTGAATTGAACCCGAGGTGAATCTATATTGACCATCTTCCTCTTCGGTCATTATAGCAACATCATCTTGAATTAAATGAGCAGTAACATACATTGGATCTTTATCCCAATTTGGAGATTTATAATCAAATATTTCACCTGTTTGTAAATTTTCAATCCCCAATGGAATTTTTTTAAACATTGAAGGATATCTCTCAGGTAAATATTCTCTAAATTCATCTAATAATTCAAAAGCAGCATCTTGGGATTGTGGTAAAGTTTTCATGTTTTTTTCACCTTTTTCTGCAACTCTTTTAACTTTTAAATCATGATATTTATACCATTGATTATCAATTTCTAACCAATCATGAGGATGAGTGTTTTTTATACCCATTGTAATATTAAATTTATGTTTAAAAGCACGATATGGAATTGGATCTGTCTTCTTCAAGTCAAAATTTGGGTATGGTGGTGGGATTGGGAATTTATAATCTTCAGGTTTCCAATGACCAGGTTTTCTTTGTTTGTTTTTAGCTTTATGAGCAGGTAAAGGTTTTTTGGAATCATGAAAGAATTTAAGATAACTTGTAACCAGTATTGAAATGATTGGGAATATAGATAATAGTAAGAGTATTTGACTCTTGTTTTGTAAGTCTATGAATTGACCTAGTTCTTGAATGAACATGGTGATATAATAGTTGGTGATGGATGGTGATAATCAACCACTCATGATTAAAATAAACAGCAAATTCATCATTATTTATATACTATTCAAATATCTCGTTAACGCTTATACCTTTCCGCTTTTTTGTGAGTTTCCTTTTAGTTAAATTTGACATTTTTGATAAGAATTCGCGAATGGAGTATTTGGTTTAAAGTTTAGGATTTGTTTGCCTAATTTGGTATTTTATAAAAGAAGAATTCAAGCACAGTTTTTAATTTTGATTCAACTTTTGGTTTATTATAAGGACATTTTGAGTTCATATTGAGTAGATTATTGAACTAAAAGTGATCAAGAGCATCAACATCATCATCAACTTAAAGATTGAACACGTCTCATAAAATAATAGTGTTTTATCGTCATATCAAATTTCAATCAATATCAAGAACCCCAATAAGATCTACAGCAAGACGGGATAATACTCCTATTGATCTAGGAAAAAACTAGGTACAATCGGAATCAAAGTCCTTCGACTTGGAATACAATATACCATCTAGTAGCCTAGTAACTACTAGCTATTGCTACTTTTCATAAATTATCAGACTAGTTCAAAATTCAAATCAAATCAAATAAGTCTATATATCTTACATAATCACCCGTAGTTTTACCTTAAATGGAAAGTGTCAGATTTGAGAATTGAATCGCTGAAACTTGACAATAAACAAAAATCAATTGTACTCATAATAAACAATTACAATTAAAATGGATATTATTATGGTCTGATTAATCATATGATAATTATGTTGGTAAAAGATTTTGATCATATAGTATTCACTGTGAATAACATCCAAGAATCAATTGATTTTTATACCACCAATTTAGGTTTCAAACATCTAGAATTTAAGGCTGATATTGATAAAGATGTTGATCCATTAAGGGTTAGAAATGCTTTGGTATTTGGTAATAAAAAAATTAATTTACATCAAAGACATAAGGAAATGGATCCATTTGCTCAAACACCAACTGTTGGTTCTCAAGATCTTTGCTTTATATTAAGTGATGATTTAACTGTTGATCAAGCTATAAATCAATTAACTTATAAAGGGATTGAAACATTTGGTCATTCAAATAAACCAGGTTCAATGGGTCTTATTGAAAGTTTTTATATAAGAGATCCTGATGGGAATTTATTAGAATTTGCAAAATATTTATGATATATATTATAAAATATATAACTTATTATTTAATGATTTATTTAAATACTTATTCTTTATATCTGTTGTTAACCCCTTTGATCCACAAACTATTAAATTTGAATTTTGAAATAAATTTTGAGATAAAAATTCATAATTAATCTTACTTTTCAATACATCTTGCTGATAACCATTATTTGATAAATAAATTACATGAAATTTATCACCATACTTGGATTTCAATTCATCAATTTTTGATTTCAATATAATTTCATTTGCATGTGAACTTGAATAAATTAATTTAATTTCATTTTGTCCTTGTTCCAATAATTTTGATATCATTGAATAAATTGGTGTGATACCACAACCACCAGCAATGAAATTAACCTTCTCTTCTGGTTTAAATTTAAAATTATTTATTGGTAATGGACCTCTAAATTTAATTTCATCACCAATCTCTAATTTATGTAATGCACCACTTGTTCCATTTTCATTAAATAATTTTATAGCAAATTGTAATGTATCTTGATTGTCTTCTGGACCTATTAATGGTGAGTATGGTTTGATTTTTAAAGACCCAGTTTGTTTATCTCTTAATGATAATAAAATTGGTTGACCTGGACTTAAACCTAAATTATACCCATCAGGAATTTGAAATTTTAAAATTTTTGTATCATGAGTATCTTGAATAATTTCTTTTAATTTTAGTTTAGTTCCAAATATATAATTTGGGAATAATGGCTTAAGTTGATTTGAATCATTTTGAATAGCTAACGTTGATTTATTATAAAAATATAATGAACTTGTTAAACTTGTTATTCCAATGATTGTGGAAACGGTCTTAAGATTGATAAATCTAGTACTTAATGCTTTAATCATTGTAAGATGTTTAAATATTCTTAGTGTTGATGGTAATTATAATCAAAACCGATTATTAGGAAGCTGTACTCTTTATATAACTTTTCAGTAATTTCAGATATAATGGTTATACACTTTCTATCGGCCGACTATATATCCTCGTCCGAAATATTAATTAACATATGTTAAGCTCTGCAACTTGTGCTATTATATATAAACACATATGAAGCAGTTAAAACAATTCTTTTTAAAATATTAATAAACATGTATGAAATTATTCATTTGTATTCCAATTTCCAATAGATCACAGTCATTGCATTAATTCTTATTACATAGATGATCTGTCTATAGCGTAATTCGTGGTTCTGGTTACCTAATATTTGTATGTGAGTATTAGTAATCTATATAGATGAAAGCCAATGAATATTTTGCAGTTATAAAACTGTAAATTGTGGATTACTTGGGGTATCTATATAGTTTCAAATAGTGTCAAAAAGTGCTTTACTTGTTCCAAGTGAATATTCTCGATCATATTGTTTATAGTGTAAGGTTTCTCAAAAAAGTGCGCATTGAAAATCATATAATTTGAGCTCAAATTTGAGAGAACAGTATTTTATGAACTTTAATACCTCAGTTTATACACTCTCTACTAGAAGCTTTTCACCTCTGCTATAGAATGAATTTTTTGAATATTGCAATGAATATCTCTTTGTTTTGGACAAAGCTCTGAATATGTATTAAGTTGAATTTGAGGCCGCGATTATCCGTGATATTCATCTTTACAAAACGTTATAATGAAGTATTTTGCATCTATTTTAGATAGATATTTTTATCTTTAAGGCTTAACTGAATGTTCACTCATAGTATTTGCTTTTAATACCAAAGCTAGAGCGAATAAGTGAGTGTAATTTGTATTCTGTAAATCACCATGACACAATCATATTAAAAGACCTCAACATTTAGGAGCACATATCATAGTTTCTGTTCAAAGAGACAATGAGTTAAATTTCTCGTGAAATATATATATATTGAGTCAAGTATCCTAAATCTTCTAAATTTCTTTCTTTCACTCTTGTACTCATCACAGAAATCAAAACACAATGACGACTAAAAAGACAAAATCTATTAAAACTACAACTACTAAAACAACTAATATCACTGACGAACGTTCTACAACTACAACTACTACAATTACTACAAAAGTTACAACTACCACAGAAACTACTACCGAAAGAAAGAAGCTTTCAACTGCGGATTCAAAAGGGAATACAAAATTACAAGTTTCACAGGGAATTGTTCCTGAAACAAGATCAGCTCTTTTACAAAGAGTTTACCTTGATGCTATTCCAAAGCTTTTATCTGAATCAAAAATTGGTATTGAAGACTTAAAAATCTCTAAGATATTTGATAATGTTTGGATCAGAGTCAAACCTACTACCATAAATACTAATATGAAGGTTCATGTTACATTCAACTCTTTTGAAAAGAAAGAATTTTTGAAATACTTATACAAGAAATTTATTGGAGAATTTGTCAGAAGTCATAAAGATGCTTTAACTTTTGGGTCTGAAAATTATAAATTCCTATTTGAAAACTGTTACAAGTTGATTTTGAAAGCTCCAATAGTCAGTGGAAAGTATTATCAAAAATTTGAACCTTTAGAGAATGATCGTCTAAGCATGATCAATGTTTTGACAAAGAAGGTTCATGATTTTTCAGTTACAAAGTATGCAAAGCCATTGAATGAAGATTATATCTCAGATGGATTAAAACAATTCCAATCAAAGTTTAATCCTTCAGTGACAT
>NW_011887637.1:0-27409 GCF_000313485.1 Hansenula ciferrii | reverse complement strand
TTATTGAATGAAGAATATTAAAAAAAAAATAAGATAAATAGAAAAGTGGAAATAAAAAAGGGATCATGAACTCTTTATACTTTTTCAAATTCCTAAAACACAAAACCGAAATTACACAAAACACAGAACCGATATGCACAAAAACTTCTATTTTTGTGTAATTTGATTAAACTCACCACATTCGTTATGCGATATGCGTGTAATTTGTTATAAATATCCCAATGTGATTGTGTTACAAAACTGAGATACCATGACAATTTAAAATCCCACATTTATACCAGAAATAACACATAAAGTCATTGAGAGCCCAACATATCATGTAAACAAATACCCGTTTGATCAGTATAGCTGCTACCAGTAATCAATAATCAAATACCACACTAAGCCATTTATGATAACGCAAGACCATAATAAACTAAAGCTGATCTTTAACAAAAGTTACCTTTTGCTTTGAAATTTTGAGGTATTCTGATAGTAAATAATTTTCCTTGATATATGCTTAATATAATTTGTATTAGTTTTTTTACCCGGACCTTACAATTTTATGACAGATCGCGGTATTGTTGCATTAAAATTAATTGATCTTTCGCGGGTACCAATAACTAAATGATTGAAAAAAAAAGATACAAAGATTGTTAGCTTGAACTTTAAACTCTAGATAAAAACTCAATAGAACTATAGAACTCCTCATAATGCTATATGAACTGGTAGCTATTGCACGTATTGTTGATCCATTAAAGCATGCACATGAAGCAAGGGAGTGAGTAAATAAAAACATCGTTACTTAACTATTTGACTGAAGACTAACATCTGATTCTCTTAGAGTTGCAACTACTTTAGGGAAATTAATCATACAGAATAGAGGTGTTGTTAGAAAGATTCAATCAATGGGTAATGAAACTCTACCAAAGATTATGAGAAAGGATCAGGAACATCATTTCCAAGGTCATAGATTCCTAATGTTATTTGATTCTAGTGGGCCAGTACAGTCAGAACTTCTTCGAACATTGAAGGCAGATCCTCGTATAATCAGATCATATATCGAGAAGGTTAGTGATAAGAGAAAACTTGATGCTGGTACTTCATTGGATAGGGCAAGTCGCCGTGCATGAATTTTAAATCGATTAACGAACACAAATCTTGTAAATACATGAATAAATATTTTATCATAATATAAATAATAGCATATTGTATTAACGGCATTACTAGAAAAACTATCTAGTTTATTTCTTTCTATTTCTTTTGTATATATAATATTTAGATTGAACTAGACTGAATACCCATTTATTAGCAAAATTAAATAGCGTTTTATCATATTATGAAGGAACATCTCATATTGTCATATAACACCGCTCTTACTTTTTTTATTCTCATTAACATCTATTGAAACAGTTTTGGTTACTGCTACCGATCTATCAGTATGGAAAAAAGGAAGGGTATATTGTAAGCTTCCTCTCACTATCAAATCAAAAGGGTAATCTATAATTGTTCTCCATTTGTCTGAATCATTATCTATTTTATGATTTGAATCACCGTTGTTATTATCAGTTGAATTTTTACCTGGGTGAATTAATTTTACCCCTGCTATTGAAATCGTGTGATTTCTATTGAAAAATCCACCAGGGAACTCCAGAGGTGTTTCAAACTTTGATACACTTCCTAACAAAATTGTTTGCAAAGACTTTGAATCATCTAAGTAACTTGGGATATAATATTCACCATCGTTCAAATGTGATGATTTGGCAAAAACGTCCATCTCTAAATCGACAACTTCAACTGTGATAAACCCCGGATTGAAAGCTTGGACCTGCAAGTCAAATACCAACTCGTCATAAGATACTATAACATCATCAATTGACAAAATATCAACATCTTGCAAATCTTTAGTTGTGGCTAACAAAAATCCTGCTATGAAACCGAACACTAACAACAGTAGCACAAGCACAAAAAAATAAAAGAAATTTTTCAGAATCTGAAGTTTCGAGCTTCTCTTAGAGTTGTAAAAGTTATGGGGGGAATAATGCCTTTGATTTTGAGGTTTCCTGTTTTTTTTTGGATTCCTCAAGATCCTTGAATTTGTATGTCTCAGTGGACTTCCGTCTTTATAATCTCCAAATTCCTGCGAAAATCCACCTTGATCGGTTGACTTGAAATTTGGAAATTTACGCTTGTTATATGAACCTTTGGAGGCATTATACCTCAAATTCCCATTAGCAACATGTACATTCAATGGTGTAAGTTCATCCTCATCTTCATAATCATCGTATTCATAAGTGTCAGCGTAATCAGCACCATCTATTTCTTGTTCTTCGTCGTACTGATCAATATAATCTTCAATATTGATATCATCAGGTACACCAGAGTATCTCCTTAATGATGTTCCTTTTGTTTCAAATAACTTGGAAGTGGTTGTCCTGAGTTGATTTTGTTTTTTGTCAGATAACAGACTAGCGCTACTTGGTTTTCTAGAGTTATTACCCCCATTATACTTGGTAAATGACTTCGAAACAACATTTTCTGGTGGTTTCGATATTTGAGTAATGTTTGGACTTGGCACTTTAGTAACTTCATTTGAGCTTTCACTTTGTACTGCACCATTATCTTCAATAACATCAGCTGTGTCTTTTACATCATCCGTTGGAGAACAAGCGGAAACAGCGTTAGAGTTTGTAATTGTGTTGTCCTTGTTACTCAAGTCTAAATCCTCTTCTGTATCATATTGCTTATCATTAGCTTCTTTTGAGTCATCATTAGTTAGCATAATATGTGATGCTGTAGGGGAATAAGGTTGGGAAGGAGTAACTGGCATACTAATATTTCTTTGTGATAATTTCCTGAGTGCCATTGGGTTACTTGAGCTCAACACACCTGCTATAGTTGAGTTTTTATTTGCAGGTAGGGTATTTGAAGTATTCATTGCATCTGGTGCACTTTCATAAACAAATGTTTCTTCAGAATCAGAATCAGAAACATCACCAACAGCATTAGCAATTCTAGCAGCAAACAGATCAGCTTTTGTAGCACCTGGTTTAGATATGTTCATATGACTTTCTGATGGGTTCAGTCTTTTGCTGATATTTCTTATAGAACCATTTACACTAATTGTGTCGTTATCGTCTTGGGCATTCAAGTTCTGCGATGTGTTTGGTGCTATTTGTGTAGTTTGATTATTTTGATCAATAAAGAGCGTACTTTTCTTGCTTCTTAAAGAGGCCAAATTATTAGATATACTTGAATTGTTGGACATCAGCTCATTATTTATAACATTTGAAGTTGAAGCAATAGGTAATGTAACTGAAGGAACTTTTGATGCATCCACTGTTTCTGTTTCCACTATCATACTTTTATTTGTGGCAGGATTCTTGACAGCCTTATCGTTGGTACTGGATCTAGAAAACAATGGCCTTGTCAAGTCCTTCTTCTTGTTTGCCTGAGCTTGCGATATACTCTTTTGATAACTAGCAGCAGCTGGGTCTTCCACAATATTATCATTTTTGATTACAACACTGACTCCAGAATCCAGACTATTGATCGTTGATGTGGGATTTGTATTTGACGCCTCTTTAGGAGCAACACATTCTGTGTCCTTCAAGGTGGTGGTCTTTATAGATTCTTCGTCACTCATTTCAATTTCACCCTTTCTATCTTCACAGTTTTTATTAATGTTTAAGCAAAATTCTTGTTAAGTAATGTTGACAAAAGACAGTGATTGACAATGTAATGGCAAATACGAAATCTGAGATGAAAAACACAAAGTGAATGGGTCTTCAAATTAAAATTCAAGCCGTGATACCTGTCTTGAAAGCTTTTAGTGGATGAATACTCTTGGGGATGTCCGTCTGAGCTCTTGATAAAATAGTGAGTTATTCAACAAATTCTTTGCAACCTCCTTGTTCCTCTAAAATAAAATTGCTAAAGTTATGCTAATTAAGCTGAACGGTTTCACTAAAAAAGTGTCTTTTTCTGAATAAGTATGAGAATTCCCGATGCTGGTCTAAGACTAGGAATTTATGGGTAGTCCACAAAAATCAGCCAGTTAAAAGTATCTCGCGCCTGGATTTATACAGTCTAGGTCCATATTAAAGAGACTTTAGTGAAATATTGGTGTATGGATGCGCTTTTGAAGACTAGCTAATATTTTGCTTGAGATCCAATTTTCAGCGCGATTGAAAAAGCTAACCAAAGAATCAAGATAACAAAGATCATAAAGTAAACATCCATAGATTATTTGAATTGAAGTCATTCAAACATCACATTATAGCTCAGATTTACTTATCGGCCCTCCAACCCTGAATATTTTGAAATAAGTCGCTGCTGCTATTATTGTGGAGTCACTAATGTTCTCGTTTCAGCCATTTGTGAAGAATCAAAACCAAAACAATGATATTACGCAAAAACCAAATAATTTCATAAATAACAATGATAACAGACCTGTATTCAAGAATGAAAGGATACAGAACAATTTCACCAAAACTAATGTCTTTCAAAAGGGAAGTATGATACCCAAAGGCTCGTCAGCCAGTCGAGATTCTTCTACAAGTTATTTGGTAAATGTGAACAATGAAGATTTCAAATTTGAAGACGCAATTGGTGGATTTGGTATTGACGTTTCACTTTTTGGTGACTTCCAGCTAAATCAAAGGCCATTGGCTAAATTTTTGATATATCAAAGCCCAGGACTGACTGCGAACCCTATAAAACAAGATGATTGGGATAAATCAAATCAGCAAACCATGTTGAATTTAGAAGCAAAAACAACTGATTTAACAACACTTTATGAGGAATTCCAGAAAATGAGAGACCAAGAAAGATCAGTCATGGAAGAAAAAGGCTTGGTTGATAAAGAGGACACAAGAAAGACTTTGGAAGATGCTATTTCTTTCCAAGGTTCATGTTTAGAAATGTGTCCAGTATATGAAAGAATTAGAAGATCGATTGAAAATGATGTGAGGAAATACGAGAAGGATAATTCAGGTAAAATATCACCGCATAATGCTATAAAAGCATTCTCGAGGCCTGCTGCTGGTCAGCCTCCACCTTTGCCTTCAGATGTTCGTCCTCCTCAAATATTGAATCAAACCCTAGATTATATCGTGGATAACATTCTTATCAATTTACCAGATGCACAATCATTTATTTGGGATAGAACAAGATCAATCCGTCAAGATTTTACTTACCAAAATTATTTTGGTCCTGAAGCTATGGATTGTAATGAAACAATCGTAAGAATTCATATTCTAACTTTACATGTAATGGCTAAAACAAAATCTGAATTTTCACAACAGCAAGAATTAGAACAAATGAATAAATCATTGAAAACATTATCGGAAATGTATGCTGAATATAGATCAAGAGGTATACAAGCGCCAAATGAGGCTGAATTTAGAGCATATTATTTAATTAGTCAATTGAGAGATCCTGAACTTGAAAGGGAGATACAAACATTTCCTAGTGAAGTTTTAAGAGATGAAAAGGTTCAATTGGTGTTGAATGTCAGAAACATGATTCAGACAAACATAGTTGAACGTGGGTTTCAAGCAACAGAAGACGTCTTAAATCTTTATAAGAATTTTTTCAGAAACTACACACAAGGTCAAATACCTTTATTGATGGCTTATCTATTAGAGATTCACCTTAATGAAATAAGATTTTATTCATTAAAGTCATTAAAAAAATCATTACACACAAAGTCCAAACCATACCCATCAGATTATGTTATAGATTTGTTAGCTTTCAATAACTTTCAAGATTTATCTACATTTTGCAAATATTACGGAATCAAAATTATACAAGAGAATGGTGGATTTTTCGTTGATGTGTTGACACTCTCTTATTCCTCCCATTTGATACCTGATCAAAAGCCTCTTCAACAAGCTCATTTTGAAAAGTTTGATCACAAAGTTACTTCTTATAAAGAAATCGTGAAAGCTGGTATCTCTAATTCGAATGCTATCGAAATTCCAAAATTTGATCAATCCATCTTACCCCAGAACCAAACTTCTATAATTGACAAGATAAATCAAACTTCTCAATCAGACTCAAATGGTACGAAGTTACCAGGATTCAATTTTTTCACATCCAAGCCATCTCCTCCTATAATTACTCAACCTAATATCACAGAATCAGATCTTAAGATAAAGGAACAACAGGAAAATATTTTGCGTGAAGAAAGTTTAAAGAAACAAAAGGATGAGGAAAAAGCAAATTTATTGAAACAAAAAATCAAAGAACAAAAACTTGAAGAACAAAAGAGAATAGATGCTGAAAAGAAAAAACTTCAGGAGTTAGAGGAACAAAGATTAAGAGATGAATCGCTGAAAAAGCAAAAGAAATTAAACTTGATTAATTCAATTTCTAGCTCAATAACAAAAGATATTTTAGCAAATGTGGTCAGAAATGAAGTTAGTGCTGTTACAAAACCATTATTTGATGAAACTTTAGCCCGAGTTAAAAAGAAAAAACTTATTATGGATTCATTTAGTGAAGGTTTACTTGAAGCATTTGTTGGTGAATTACTTTACATTGAATCTTTAAAGATTTTAGCTGATAATTTCAGAAAACAACAATTAAAAAAAAATTCAGTTGGTAAAGTGCTTAAAGTTTCTAAAGAGTGTCAACAGAAATTGGAGGCTAAAAAACGTAAAAGAGAAGAATTTCTTGAAGCTTCCAAAGATTTTGGTATACCTAAAGTTATATTGAAAAGAAAAAGATTAAACAACAATGCTGATAAATCTGTGGAGAAAATCAATTTTGATGAATTTAATTTTGATGCTATGATTTCCAATATTAATAAAGCTGGATTAGATAAATATGAAGCTTTAATTTATTCACAAAAACTTGATTCTTCAAGATGCTTATTTTTAAGGAAAAAATTTGGAATTAATAATGAAACCAACGAAAATAATGTTAAAAAAGATTCAATTGAAATTAAATTTAAAAATACTAATGAAATAAATCCATACTCTTTTAATAATGTGAATTTATTAATTTTTAACTGTGATGGTATTGATAAGATAAGAGAGCAAAAATCTTTACTTCGAGAATTAAACAATGGTATATCATTAAATTCTAATTACAAATTTGAAGTTTTAATTATTTTTTGGGATTTAAAAGGAACTCATAAATTATCCACTAATGATATTTTACGTGAATTAAATTTTGTTAAAAGTGATAATGTTTTAAATGTTGAGGTGGTTAAACTTGATAATGATATGAATTTAGAATTATTACAAAATAAAATTAATAATTTTGGTAAAATTTATGGATTAACTGCTAAAGGTGAATATAATTTGAAATATAATAATTCTAAAAAATTATTAAAAATTAATAATGATCATGAAGATAAAATTTCAAATCCTTCATTTAATAATGATGTTATTAATAATTTGAAATTTAAAGAGTCTAAAATTAAAGAAAAACATTATAAACATCTTCAAAAACATATTGAAGCATCACCAAAAAGACATCATTTACCAAAATTATTATCAAATTCGAATAAAGTTACAATGAATGTTGATAATAATAAATTCAATAATAAACTTAATAAAAAAGAAAAAATTGAAGTTTATAGTACACCAAGACCCAAATCAAGTGAATTATTACAAACTCCATCATATTATAATGATAGTACAGGTAGTAATATATCAAATTTATCAAATATTACATTTGCTAATCAATCAATTTCTACACCAATTATAAATAAACCAACATATTCTCAAGTTGTTCAAAATTCAATTAAAAAAACAAATGAAGAAGAAGAAGTTATACCTAAAAGTATATTAGAACTAAGAAAATTAGCAGCAAGTGTTCGTGAAAGACATGGTAAAAAATGAATAAATTTAGCATTAGTTAGCATATAGAACTATTAAAAGTTTTACAATAATTTATAATTTATAATGATAAAATTCATTTATTGTAAGAATATTTAATGATTGAAACTTATAAAGAAACCTTAAAAATAAAAGCTATAACAAAAATCCAAATACAATCATGATCAACACGATTTAATAATTGTTCTGAAAAAATTAGCAAAATATACTTGAAGTTGACGTAATTTCAAGTATTAGTAAATATTTTTGATTTTTAGTTTTATATTTTTGACATTTTTTTATAATTTTTTTTGTGAAATAAATTATAATCAATAATGAAAACTATAACATTGATATGATATAAGAATTTAGTTGACTGAATTTATTAATATATTGTACCCATATAAATTTATTAATCACATTGCACTAAATTTTTAAATATACTAATATATCATATATGATAATATCATGTTGATGCTTTAAATATATGAAATTTTTCAATCATAATTGATGGGATCACATAAATATGATCAATTCTTTTCAAATATTCATTTACTTCATTCATTTGTAGTTGTAGATATCAAAATGTAACAATTTATTTTAATTAGAAACCAGCCCAATATAAACCATCTTGATAACCATCTTTAGTTAATAAACCATTTGATTTTTTACCAGATAAAGAATTTTCCAATTTTTTAACTTGCCAATTCATTAAACCAACAGATCTTTTTAAAAATTTTAAATCTTTTTGATCTTGATAATTTTGAGCTGGTAATAAATATAAATTAACAAACATTATTGGAATTATTGAACCAGCTAAGAATCCAAAAGTACCTGTACGAAATGATGGAGATGACATTAATGAAGGTAATTTAAGTTGAATCATAAGAATTGTGAATAACTAAAAGTTTAGTTTGTAAGTTAACTATAGTTTCAATTCAAAAGCAGCTTAATATAGATGATGAGGACTAACTAACGTTTCAATTCCAGCTTGAAAAATTAGTTAATTGAGTTACAATAGAGGAGGAATAAAGAATTGAATAAAATTAGGGGTATTTTGTGGTTTATATAATTTTAAAGATCAGAGATCAGATTAAATTACTCAATAGATATTGATCATGACTAGTTTTATTCTAATCAATTCTACACTTATCCCCACAATTATAACATAGAGATAAGGGGTACATATTCAATTGAGTTTACCATATGTATAATTATTAATTGTAATATTACGAAATCAGGTCACCAGATTACAAAACATTGTACAAGGATTACAACAGTTAGGATTAATGGGATTACCTAACAATATTTAAGGAGGAGATTTTAATTTAAATTTCAAATTTGCTATAAAACTGATTGTTTTTGTGTCATTTGAAATGACTCGTTGCTTACATAATGAAAAGTAAATATTGAAATGTTGAATGATCTCATACTTTACACAGATAAGAAACCTTTTATAGAATTTTATTGGTTGATTGCTTTGAAAGGGGGTTAAAATTGATATTTTAAGTAAATTGAGAGATTTACATCAGTAAAGGACTCCAAGTTGAATCAAGTTGAATCAAGTTGACAAGAATTTAAAGCTGTCAAATTTGTTGAGTTGCGGTCTCCATTTGATAAGATCATGTCTGTTAGATTCTAGATCATATCATGTGAGATATATACAATTGAATTGAAACATCATAAACATAAATTATTAAATAATTAAATCATAAACTCATATCTAAATTATATATATTATTTTGCTACTCATAACCATCCTTATATTAATTGTTAATTATTTCCTTTTAAATCCTAATTTAGCTAAAAATCCACTTTTTTTAGGTGTACCTTCATCAACAGATTTTGAATGTCTTGAACCAATTGAATGTGAACTTAATCTTCTTTCATTAATTGGTATTGATTTAGATCTTTCAATATTATTACCACCACCACCACCACCACTTTTAGAACTATTTGAAGTTTTTGTTGATAATTGATCATCATCTAATAAAGATTTAACTTTATAAATTCCACTTGAATTATTTGAATTTCTTCTTGAACTTAAAGGTGAAGAAAATTGTGAATTTGAATTACTATAATTACTATTTGATCTTTCATAATTATATCTTGGAATTGATAAATTATCACTAAATTTAATTTTTGTACCAGAATTTGGTACACTATTTGGATAATAATTTGATGGTGTATCAGCTTGTTCAATATTTAATGAAGAACTTGTATTTGAATTTGAATTTGATCTTGATAATGAATCTGTATTAATTGCATTTTTATAAATATCTGATATATTATTTAATTTTGATAAATAATTATCATAATCTATCTCACCATTTAGACATTCACCAGAATCAATATTTATATCAGGTATTGGACTTTTAATAATTTCATCTTTATTTAAACTTGTATAATTTCTATCAATTAATAAATCTGGAATTATAATTGTTGATAAATTTAAATTTTTCATTAAATAAAATGGTAATTTAATATTATTATTTTCAAATTTAATTGATAATCTATTTGAAATTAAACTTGAAATAAGGAAAAAATTTGGATTATAAAGATTAATTGAATTTTTAATTAAATTTTTAACAGATTTATCTTTAATAAATTCAATTGTTATGGAAATTTTTAAATCTTCTAAACCTAATAATTCAATACATTTAAAAATATATGAACTTAATGAATCAACTTTTTCTTTAATAAATTCACTTGTAATTTCATCATCATAATCATCATAATCATCTAATATAGTATCATAACCAGAATTTGGATCATTAATTGAATTTAAAGTTGGTAATTGACTTATAATAATTAAATGATCACCATTAATTAAGAAATTTTTTAAAACCCAATTAATTGAATCCCAAGTATGTTTCCTACCACTTATATAAATAATTAAATCTCTTAAACTTTCTGAAGATTGTTTAATTTCATGTTTTAAATTTGGATAATTTTCATTAATATGCTTATCATCTTGATTTGCTGCATTACTTTCTTGATTTAAATCATTAAAATAATTTTGAATAAATTTTGTCATATCACCATGTTTAAAATTAACACTATAAGATTTAAAATTTATATTTTTATTATTTGATTTAAATAATTTTTTATTATTTATAGTAACAATATTACCAACTAATTTATCAACATTATTTAAATTTTGATTTCTATTTTTTTTATAAGATTGATCAAATGAAGTTAAATTATGTAAAGGTAAATAATTATCACCATCAAATTCAAATTTATCTAAATTACTAACTGAAGTTTTTTGATATTGTTTATCCATTTCTAATAATTCTTCAGGTGACATTTCCACAATTGATTTTTTACGTTGTTGTGAAGGTAAAATTGAAGTAATTGAATCATCTGGTAAATTTTTTGGTATAGTTTCAGTTTCATTTATAATATAATCTTGATTATTAAAAGTATAATTCTTTTTTAAAATTGATTTTGATGGAGGAGGTGGTAATTTTGGAGTTTTCCTTCTTATTTTTAAATTTTGACCATTTGAAGCTGGTTGAGCTTTATAATTTAATTTATTATTTAATTCTTGAAATGAATCAAAAATTTTAAATAAATCTTGATTTTTATCTTTATTATTATAACCAGTTGGTTCATAACCAAAATTTAAATCTAATCCACGTTTATTTGATTGTTGTTGTTGTTGTTGATTTGATTCATGATCATTTGGGAAATTTTGAATTGATTGATATTGTGGAGGGATATGTATGGGCTCATCAGGTTCAACTTGAATGTTTGGATTAAGACTATCAAAAGACACACGACGAGTATAAACAGCAGACATTTGAGATCTTTATTGATAAACTCTTAGTTAAATTGCACCAGTTGTTGAAGATAGATCAAATAAAATATGTTTTTTCAGGAATCCAGGTATAAAAGATTATAAGGGTCTTTTTCGGGTTTATTAATGGGTTGCGAAATAAAGTGACAATCAAAATGTAAATCAATGAACTGATTCTGGAAACAAATAAATTATCAACTGATTTAATAAATGATTAATTTCAATCTAATTTATATTTTAATTTTTTGTACTTGTCATTGCCCATTTTTAACACTTTGGACATTTCAACTAAATTCCCTTTTCCCTTAAAAATGTGCCAAGTTATCAATTTAATTAATGGCTGCTATAAAGTTACATAAGCATCGTGATAACAATTACCATCACCAAAGAAAACCAATGGACTAAAGTAAAACTAGGGTAAATTATGAACCAGTTATTAACTGATCTTATTGTATAACTTCTATGATATCATTCGTCTTCCCCATAATCTATTATCGTTGATGTCACAATAGGCTTAGAACTTGTAACCTCATTTACACTAAAATTCTGAAATTATGCACCATTTCTTTAAAAAGAGGCTAGGCTAAAAACATATGTCAAGTTAATTAAAATTACAAATCAAATCACCGTTTTTTACTAAATAAATCATCCATTCATTAACATTTACATAAAAATCAAATATAATAAAAATCAAAAAAAAAAACATACACACACATTATTCTTGTATAGAACCTAATGGGTATATAATAATATAATGAAGGGAATAAAAAACTATGTGTATATATATAAAACCAATAAAAGATAAAAAATCAACAAACTAATAATAAACGAATGTATTCAAATCTCATTCAACATTTGTAAATGGATTTATAGCATGAACTGTTAAACATGGTAATGCCATACCAATTTCTGCTCTTAATAAAATTGGAATTGAACTTAATTCATGAATTTCTTGAATATAATCTTCTCCTTCAATTCTTAAATTTAAATTATTTAAATATGAATCAATTGCACTTGATCCAATTTTTTCATCTTTAAATTTATTTAATGTTGAACTTGATAATGTACGTTCATTAACATTTGGTAAAATTTTTGATGATGTAATTTGATCAATTGGTGTAGTTGGTAATGATTGTGAAATTTCATCTTTATCATTAACTTGAGGAATTTGGAAATTTGGTGGTGATAATTTTAATCTTTCTAATTCTTCAGATAATTTATTTGAAATTAAATTATTTGATAATTTTTCTTGTTGATGTTTGGCAATTTCATTTGCACTTGTTTTAAATTTATTTTTAATTGAATTTCTATAACTTAATGGTTCACGTTCATCTTCTGGAATGAAAGTACCACTATCAATACCCTTTTCCCAATATAATTCTAAAATTCCATTATTCTTATCATATTCAGCCTTTTTCAATGGTAATTGATCACCATGAACTCTTTTTTCAATACCAAATTCTGGTAAAAAAATATCAAATGCACTTTCATAAACTTGTAAAACAATACCAACAACAATTAATTGTCCAGTTTTTTTACTCATTTCATTTATAGTTTGTGATAATAATAAATGAATTGATTGATCTTGTGAAGATTTTGCACAATCTTTCTTAAAATTACAATATTCTGCAGTCATCTTTAATGATTCTAAATCTTCATTATTAACAATTTCAGCTTGTTGTTGTTGCTTTAAAGTTTCATCATCATTTAAAGTTAATTTTAATTGTCTATGAACAATAAAATCTGAATATCTTCTTAATGGTGATGTAAAATGGGTATATAATGGTAAATTAAAATAAAATGCTCCATAATTTTCTGGTTCAACTTTACCTGCAACAAAATATTTTGATCTTGTTAAAGTTTTATAAAATAACACTTCAATACTTTGTTTAATAGTTTCATCTTTAATTGATAAAATTGAATTAATTAATGATGAACTTGAACTTGTATCAATTTTAATACCTAAATTATTAATTTTTCTTTTAAAAGTTTCTAATTTTGTTAAAGTTGGTATAGTTTGTCTTCTTAAAAATGCTAAATCACCCAATATAGAATGATTTCTTTGTGCAATTGTACCATTAACTTTGAAAAAAATTTCATTTAAAATTGGTGAAGTTAAATTTGATTTAAATAAATTTAAATGTAATCTAATTTTTTCATCATCAATTTGATCAATTAATGTTAAATTATCATCATTATTTAATTCATTATTTTCTAATCTTTGACGACGAAATTCTCTTGAAATTAATGCAATAGTTCTAATATAATCTTTTGATGCTGATGAAATTCCATCATTTTCTTCATTAATTAAAATTGAATCAATTTGATCATAAGTTAATCTATTTTTTGGTTTAATAAAAGATTCACCAATCCAAACATTATCAACTTCAAATTTATTTGTATCAATTTCAAAAACAACAGAAATTGATAAATTTTTTTCATTTTTTTTAAAACTTAAAATTTCATTAATTGAATTTGGTAATAAATGAACAGTTTTTTGAGCTAAAAATACTGAACTTGATCTTTTTCTTGCCTTTTTATCTAATAATGAACCTTCTTTAATAAAAGCTGAAACATCTGAAATATGAACACCTAATTCAATTTTTTCATTTGAAACTCTCTTGACATGTAATGCATTATCACTTGTAATACCAGTTTCACTAATTGCTAAAACATATTCATTTGAAAAATCTCTTCTTTTTTCAAATTCTAATTCATAATCAATTTCATTAATTTCAAAATCTTCACGTTCAACACCATTTTCATCTAAATATTCTTCACAAAGAAAATTATTATCTCTTAAAATTGCATCAACTTCAGTTTGAGGATCATTCATTGGTCCTAATTCTGAAACTAATGTACCAAATGGATGTAATGAAGTAATTGGCCAACGTTTAATTGAAGCAACAAATAATTTATTTGAATAAACATCATGATTTTCAACAAAATCTTTTGGAGCTTGTTCAGTTGGAATAGCAATTAATGGAACTTTTTTATCAGTTGGTTTAAACCAAACAATTTTTGGTCTTGAAGGAGTTGATTGATCTTTAGCTTGTTGAGAAGGTCTTAATAAACCAAGTGTACCTGCAAATAATTGACCAGGAATACGATCAATAACTGCAACAACATGACCTGCATATAATGGTTTATATTCATCATTAATTTCTTCTTCTTCAACTAATAATAAAGATTGACCTTCAACTTCAACATCATCATTTTTTTTCAACGTTGGACGTTGTTTTAATGAACCTTTTCTCTTTAGCGAACCTTCACTATTACCAATTGATTTTTCTCCATCATTATTATTTAAATCATTTGATTCATTTGATGAAGGTAATGAACCTGAACCTGAAGAATGAGTTGAAGCATCATTATGAACATCATCAATAACAACATTTGAAGAATTTGAATTTAAATTTGAATTGTTATTATTATTATTGTTATTATTATTACCATTATTATTAAAATCTTTTCTTCTTTTTTTTTCTTCTTTTTCACGTTTTGAACCCCAAACTTCATCAACAGCTAATAATTCCACTGCAACTAAATCACCTTCTAAAGCTCTATTACGATCTTTTGAACCACAAATGAAAATATCAGAATCTAATAACCCATCAGTGGAAACATAAGCATCTGAACGATTTTTTTTATTAACTCTTAAAGTACCAACAACTAAACGACCTTCAGCAACTAATTCAGGAATTGAAGATTGAGGTAAATATGGAGCAAATAAAGATTTTCTACCACCAACTTGACCAGGTAATTGGAAACCACTTAATGAAGAAATTGAATTACCACCATGAGAACCTCTTGATCTATGACCAGGTGTAAACATTGGAGTTGGAGGTTCCAAAAAATTGGAATTATTATCAAATTGTTGAGAAGGACTTGATAAATGATTTAAATTTCTTTGAGGAGATAATTGTCTTGAATTTTGTTGTTGAGATCTCCAATTTGAATTAATATTTGAATCAAAATTTCTTGAATTTGAACGATTATGATTATGATTATAATTACCAGATTGACGACGTTCATGATAAGAATATTGTTGAGGAGGAGGAGCTAAAGATTGATCAATAGTAAATTGTTGTTGAGGAGATTTTGGTGGGAATTGATAGGATCTTTGAGGAGAATGAGAAACATTTGATCTTGAACGACCATGACCACCATAATTACCACCATTTGAAGGACGTCTTGATAAACCTGAACTAGATTGAGAAGGAGAAGGAGCATCAATAACAGTTGAAGGGAATTTAAAACCTGAAGGAGGAGGCATTGAAACATTTTCATCATTTTCAACTTGATTAAATTGAGATTGAGATTGAGATTGAGATTGAGATTGAGATTGACCACTTCTTTGAGCTTGAACTTGAGCAGCAGCTTTTTTAGCTTCATTTAAACCTAAAGAATGTCTTCTTGAATGACCTAAAGTTGATTGATTTGGAGGAGAATTATTATTATTTAAATTTGAACTAATTTTTGGAGCAGGAGCTAAAGAATTTGGCATTGCAAAATTACCCATAGCACCAGTCATTGAAGATTGAGATCTTCTATGAGTATTTGAACCAGATCTTCTATGAGATTGAGGAGGTTGGAAAGATTGTTGTTGACCATTATTATTATTACCACCACCACCACCTTGTTGAGATAAAATTTGTTGTTGTTGTTGTTGAACCAATTCTAATTGACGTTGTAAAGTGATTTGTTCAATCATTAAACTTGTTAATTCACTTGGAGATCTTCTATGAGCAATATGAATTTGTCTTGGATTTTTACCACCAGTAGTGGTAAAACTTTGATTTTGATTTTGATTTCTTTGATGATTAGACATATTTTAATAAATGATGAAATGAAAGAACCAAGAATGTAAATTAAAAAAAAAAAGAAAACACACAAAAGGATAACGTCTATAGTTTAATTAAATTTGATGATGAATAGAAATAATGATAGATTGAATTTTTCTCTTTTTTTTGATATATAATGCAATTAATTGAAGATAATGAATGGGTATATTGGTAAAGAATGAGGGAGGTCTTAACCCAGCATACACAATTGAACAGAAGGAAAGGGGTGAAATGAGTAGAGTAGATTCAAAGGGATATTGATCTGTTGATGATGAATTAATTGTTCAATTGATTTTGATTTGATTGAATTGTTGTTGACTTTGTTGTTCAACTTGTTGATTTTGTTTGGGGGGCAAAATTTTGTTTAGATTTTAAAAAGTTGTTGATTTTTTTTTTTTTAATTTGTTGTCCATGTAAAAGTGGCAGGGAATTTTTTAAATTTGCTTTGGGAAAATTTTCAAATCAAATGAACAAAAATGACGAAATTAGATCAGATTTATATGAGTAACTAAATAAGAAGTGAGTAATCTATTGATTATTGAAGAGTAATGAAGATGTTAGTTTTGTAGAGCGATGTTTGTTGTGTAGCTTTCTAGTTTGTTGCAATTGAATAGATCAGATTCAAAAGAATGGTATGAGTATAAAAGAATAATAAATTCATAGATCATATACACTAGCACTAAATTACACTATAATACAAAAGTAATTATACACTACAATTTAATTATCTGGTACTATTGTTTGTCTTTGTTTATAGCAATTAATTTAAATTTATGAAATTCTGTGCTTCTAGAACTATGATTAAGTTAAAGTTTGAAAGCCATAATAACTTTAGACATTTCACATGAAAGACAATATACAAGACAATAAAACATGAATACACTATCGTTAAACCCTAAACCATTACATTGAAAGCATTTTATCCAAATGGTTATAAATGGTTCTTTCGGATTCTTAATGCATATGAAATTGCCAGCATATAAATCTATTTTAAGAACAATTATACGCGTACAATGTACATATCGCGTACGTATATAACTATTTCATGAAAAGACAGTTACTAATTGTTATATATAAGTAATTTAATAGTGGTAAAACATCAATATATAATATAATAATTTATAATTCAACACTTAATTATCTCTTAACAATAATTCCTTCTCCATGATTTACAATTTGTAAATTCGCAATTAAACACAAAAATCTTTTTTGTACCTGACATAAATTTAATATATTACATCATTGATTATGTCATCCCAGCGCTACTGATTACGTAAAAGTATAACCATTAAATTATTATTATTATATCAACATTTAACTGAAACAACATCATGTTTATACACTAATTCATCATGTTCTTTCTCTATATAAATAACCATAGCAGTTAATTCACCACCATAAACACAACCACTATCTAAACCTTTTGAATATTTATTTAAATTTAAACCTAATCCGGCATAATGACCATAAAATATTATATTTCTATGTTTTTTATCAATTGTTTTTTCATAATTATTATAATCCTTAAACCAATATTTATTTAATTGTAATTGATCCATAATTTTTTGATTTTCAATTGTTTTTTTGTCAATATTTATACCTAAATGTGATGCAATTCCATTAATTGGTGAATTCCATTTATTTTCATGATTTGTAAAACTTGATACAAGTCCTAATTCCAAGAAAATTGGCATTGAAGTAATATAATTAATATGCTCTGGTGTTAATTTTTTGGCAATCATGATTTCTTTATCAATTTTTTTTGGTCCATCAATGGTTTTTTTAGTTAAATTATATAAATCATCATCTTGGAAATATAAATTTTTAGAACCTTGATATTTTGCTAGGATTGATAATTCATGATTACCCAAGATACCTTTAAAACCATTTTCCATTGCATAATCTAATACACCTATTGAATCTGGACCTTTTGATAAATAATCCCCTAAAAGAATAACTTGATCCATCTCATTATTAAATTCAACTTTTTCAATTAAATTTTTTAAAGGTTTTAAAGAACCATGAACATCACCAATTATAATTAATCTTTCATTTGTTTTAGTTAATGGTTTAGATAATTTATCAAATTTATTTAATCTTGGTAAATTAATTCTTTCAGTTTCTTGAGTTGGTAATATTATAAATAAATAAATTATAAATGGTATTGTTAATATTGAAAATATGATATATTTAATTTTTTTAAAAGATGATTGATAATTTGTTGTTTCATCAATTAATTCAGATTCAATGGTTTGATAATCTCTGGACATCTTGTATGATATACTCTATAAAATATCGTATATCAATTCTTGGTTATCATTATCAATTTATATCAATTGAAAAATTTCAACGGTTTCTTCTTAAAATTCTCGAGTCTATATTAAAATTAAATTTACAAACAAACGTGCGTACTTGCATAGTCCCCATAGTCCCATAGTCTCAGTATGAAAGTCTCAAAAGTATGTATTTGGTGTGTGGGTGTAAAGATATAGACCCACTGGAAGAGACTCAAAGTGATTTAATCCGGGTCTAGAAGTATATTTATATAAATTTAACTGAATTTAAAAGATAAAAACAATTCAAAAAAACAATTATATATAAAAAAAACCTTGGGCATAACAATAAACTTCTTCATAAATCCATATCTCCACTCCTTTATACCCATAATCATTGCTTTGTTATTCATCACTATGTTTAATTACCGCGAATTTTCAATATCTCGTAATTATTTTTGTTTTTTTGTTTTTATTGTTGGATTTTAAATTTTGTTGATAAAACCGCAGTGGGAAATTTAAAATTAGGTACAATTAAAAAGTAAAGAAAGAATATGGTTATTTAAATTTAAAGTGGTATATTATAAACAGATCATTGCTCATTATATTCATTATTATTCATTAATATTCATTAATATTCATTATATCAACATTCTTTAAAATTGCCTGAGTCCATATCCTTATCATTGTTATTATATTACTCGTGTGATTATGGGTCAATTACTTTCACAACCTTTAAATGATAAATTAATACAATATAAAGAATATGAAAAATTTAGTTATTGTTTGGGTTCAATGCAAGGCTATAGATTAACTCAAGAAGATGCTCATTCAATAAATTATGAATCAAATTTACAATTTCAAAATTTAATTAATGATTCAATTGAACCAATAGATTTAAAAATTTATGGAATTTATGATGGTCATGGTGGTTCTCAATCTTCAAATTATATAAGTGAACATTTACCTCAGGAAATTATAAATCAATTTAAATTTCAACCAATTGATATTGATAATAAAAATACATCATACAAGACAATTCAAGGTTTATTAATTTCAAAATTTAAAAATGCATTTTTAAAAACTGATTATAATTTATTTAAATTTTTCCAACAAGAAAATAATAATAATAATAATAATTCTTGCTTAAATTCAGGTTCAACAGCAATAATGGGGATAATTATAAATAATAAAGAATTATATTGTTTAAATACTGGAGATTCAAGAATTATTACATCAATTAATGGAATTGCTAAAAATTTATCATTTGATCATAAACCAAATCATATTGGTGAATTAATTAGAATTAATGATGCTGGAGGTTCAGTAAGTTTTAATAGAGTTGGTGGTATATTAGCACTTTCAAGAGCATTTGGAGATTTTAATTTTAAATTAAGAAAATTTAGAAATCAATCAATTGATTCATCATTTGAAGATCAAATTTTAAATTCTGAAGAAACTCAAGTAACAGTTGAACCTGAAATTATTATTCATAAAATTTCACCAAATGATGAATTTATAATATTAGCATGTGATGGTATTTGGGATTGTTTTAATAATCAAGATTTAATAAATTATATAAGAAATCAATTAGTTAAAGGTTTAAAATTAAATGAAATTACTTCAATTTTATTAGAATATACTTTAAGTTTAGCAAATCAATCAACAGGAATTGGATTTGATAATATGAGTTTAATTATTATTGCATGTCAATTAGATAATGAATCAATTGATCAATGGTATGAAAGATTAAAATTAAAAATTGAAATTGAAAAAGGGATTGTGTAATATATAATGGAATTTTTAAAAAAAAAACAGAACTAATGAGTTAATGAATAAAGAAAGAAATTAATGATTAAATATTTATTTGCTATATATTTTTAAATAATTAGGGACTTCAAATTATCAATGAGGATAGAAGTTGGTTTATACTTTTGGTAATTGATGAATAGATCGGGATCTATAAAATGATCATCTATGATGATAGATACAATACATGATTATGGATTGTTGGTTAGAAATAGTGTAGATAATTAAATATGACCAGTATCAAAACTTCATGAGTATTAATTAAATCTCGGAGAAATGAATTCAATCGACAACATATAAACTCGATATTAAACCCAAGAAAATCAATTAAAGCAACCTACTTTTCAATCAATCCAATTAAAATCTCAACATTCCCTTGGTATAAAAAAAAACTCCCATTTTTTTGACCCAAATTCCAATTAAAATCTGTCAAATCTGAAATTTATTCAAATTTGGATTTTAGCCTGTGTAATTTTTTTCGCGCGCATACATAAAAAAGAAAAACATGCGATTTAAAAAAACAAACAGGACAAAATTAATTTTAAAAATAAGCTGAAAGTCAGGGTATAATTTGAACTAGGACAAGCTATTGTATGCTGAATATATAATTGGGAGAGAAGCAGAAGGGAAATTTGGCACCATGGCACAGTTATCAATTGGTTCCTCGGAGTACATAGACCCAATCTCATCGGTTATAGATACAGATAATTTCAATTCTAAATCAATTTCATCAATTACATCAAAATTCCCTTCGTTTTATTCTAAAATTACATCAAATTGTTCTATTGCTTTGAAAATTTATAAAAAATTATTAAATATGGAATATGAATTAAATTCTTGGGAATTTTTAACTTTGAAAACTTCAATAAATATAAATTTTAATCTTGATCAAAATTTAAAACAACAATCAACAAGAAAATTTGATATTAAAATTGCTAAAGCTGTTATTGAAAGATGTGGTAAAATTGATGATGAAATTTCTATTCAAGACCGGAACTTAAATAATGTTATTTCATTTATAAGTGGGTTAACTATACAAGAATATATATCAGATCCAGGAACATTATTATTAAAAATTTATTTTAAAATTTTAAATTTAAAAACAATTATAATTGAAAAAATTAATATATCATATACAAAATCAAAATTATTAATTATAAGTTTTGAATTAAAACAAATTACAGATATGATTAATGAACAAGAAAATCCCCTTGTTGGGGTTGATACTGATTTCCAATCAACTTTAGAAGGTTACAAGGATTTTGTCACTGTATTAATTAATCAATTAGATCAAGCTGTCCAAGATAAAGATAGTGAACAAATTCAAGAATGTTTAAGTATATTAAATGATGTGGAAAAAATGTATGAAACTGTTCGTATGAATTTCTTTTACACAGAAGAATGGAATCAATGGGAACAAGAACAATTATCAATAAAACAAGCTGCTGAAGCTGAAGCAGAAGCACAGGCACAATTAGAAAAAGAAAGAGAAAGACAATCAAGATCAAGATCTCGTTATTCAAATTCTCCATTAGGTTCATCACCATTACAATCTCCATCACCATATTTATCAATTGATGATGAAATTTTTGAAGATGATTCAATATTAAATTCACCATCACAACAACATCATCAACAACAATTTCATAAACATTTACATTCACAACAAAATCATCATCATTCATTGCAAAGAAGAAGTTCAATAAGTTCTACAACATCATCAATTGCAACTTTTAATCGTCATCCAACAACAATTAGTGAAGAATTACCTTATTTATTACAAGCATTTGATGAAGCTAAACAATTAGAACAAGAATTATCAACTTATCAAACTCAATCATCAAGAAATATACCTAAACCACCAACTAAACCATTTGCAAATTCATCATCAACAAGATCTTCTTCACCAAATAGTTCACAACAATATTCATCATCACCAAATAATTCACATCCGAATCCATTAAATAATTATGATAAAAAAAAATCAAATTTACAAACTTATCAAATACCAAATATTGGGTTTAATAATAATTTACTGAATAGTATTTATGGATTAAATCCAAAATCTTCTTCATCAACATCAACAACAAAATTTAATTCAAATTCAAATTTACATAATGAAATTGATTGAAAAAAAAAAAAAAGACATATACTTTTATGACCCATTTATGATTTTAATACCCATTTATTTTGCATTCTATATATTTATTAATACAATATATATATCATTACATATTCAATTCATATTTTTATATATTAAAAAAAAGTTGTATGGTATATTTTTTTATTAAAAAAATTGAGAATATTCGCAATCATATAAGCATGATATTGAAAAAAATGAAAAAAATCAACAGCTTTAATACTTTGAAATCTTCATGACTCGAATATAATTACTAAACTATTCAAAGATGGTGTCTGCTTTAACTGATTTTGACTATGATCTCACTGGAAATGCTATTCTTATGGAGGATACAATTGATAACATGCAATTTTGCTTTGTGGAGTCTAGTTTATATGAATTTAAATTACAAGAATTATTTAAAATTCGTCAAAAGGATAAATTAAATACAGAATGTGATTATTATTTAGATATTAAAGATACAGAGAAATTTGATAAAGCAATTTCTTATTTGAGACTTGATTTTTGTACACCTAACTTTCCACTGATTATAAAAGACGAAGAATATGGATCTTCAGATAAAAATTATATTCAAATTATAAGAAACAAGGTGAAACTCATGCCAGGTAAAGAATATCCGGAATTTATCTTGGGTATGTGGTATATTGCTTTCGATATAAATTTATTAATCAACTGGCTTCCTTATGGTTCAACATCAAATCAAAATGTTCATCAAAGTCAATCCAAATTTAGTAGAGCTTTTAAATTAATTGAATTTGAAGACATTAAAGAATTGAGAAAAGAAGATTTTAAAGCAAATATTTATCAATTGGAATATTTCATAAAGAAATCTTTAATGAAATTCAATCGTAAGGAACTAATTCGTATGCTTGAGATACTTTTAATGGATTATAAAAGTTCAAACATAAATTCATGTCGTGGAAAAGCAAATGATGATGAAGTTACAAGAGAATCAATTCTACGAAGTGATTTGAAGTATAATATAGTGAAACCTCTATTGAATTTTTTATTTGAATTGATAAACGTTCATTTTGATGAAGGAAGTCATTACAGATTTTCACAGATTGATAGTGATAAAATTTTGATTGAAACACCAAGTCAAGTTTGGAATAAAATATCTGGTGATATAGGTGAAAATTATCCATCTGATTTAGTTGATTATCAATTATTTGAGAACACTAAAGATATGCATATTGTAACAAAATTAAAATCAAGACAAGATTTATCATTTAATTGCTTTGGTATAGAAACGATGACGAACCCTCATCTTTTTGGAAAATTAGATCCATCAAACAAGTTTAAAGATTTGAATGCAGTATTCAGAGAATCATCCCAGCATTTAATACGGAACCGTCTTAGTCGTTATATGGTTACTGATTTAATTGAGGCTCTTTATTTTGAATTGCCAGTTTCAACAGATGGTTATTGGAGTGGGAAAGATGATCCAGATCACGTTGTTTTAAAAAAAGCACCTTTAAAGTATCTTTATTTTGATAATTCAAAGGTTAGGGAACCAGAGACTTTATCATTTCAATGTTTAATTGCACTTCAAGTGTTTGAGCAAATTAAAAAAATTATATCAGAAAATATAATTTCATATAAAGAAGTGAATTGTCATGATGCTGATTATAGAAATTTTGATGAATCTACTGATGAGAATTATAACAAATTCATATTAGAATTGATGAAGAATGGGTTTAAGAAGAAGCAAGAAATTACAAAAGCATCAATTAACCGTGAATTTAACTCCCCTTCACATAACATCAGATCAAAAACTCAAAAGAGGGTCAGACTCAATCCAAATTATACAGACAATCTTTTTAACTTGAAAATTCAAATGGAAACTGAAAATTTTGAAATTTTGGAAGGTTTTGCTTATGCAAGTAGTTTGAAATTATTTTTATCTTCCAAGGAATTTTTGAATAAAATTACTATTAGAAACCAATACCAGGATGATCAATTATCAGATCAAGTTTTTTGTAAAATTTATGATTTATTTCAGATGCCAATTTTATTTAGAAATTCAAAAATTATATCATGGAGTGAAGATACACAATATGAAAAACTTGATCAAATTCAAAAAAATATTTTGTATTCATTAGAAGATAATAATATTAAAGATCTAAATGAATGGATTAATGATATGAAAGGACTATTTTTCCAAGAGATTATCGCTTTGAAGAAGATTGAAGATTGGAACTCCATAAATGATGAGCAAAACCAAATAAACACAGCAAAGTTACTGCAATATGGTTGGTTTGATGATTTAACTCTAGGAGATAAATATTCATTATTTGGACCTTTTTTAATACTAGAAAAGATTGATTTTATTAATGATAATAAAATTTCATCTTTTAAACGGAAAGAAAATTTTAGAAAACAAATTGAATTATTAAAAAAGGCAGGTATTTCTCATGAAGATTTAAGTAATAAATATAATTATTGTTTCAACCAAAACGAGGAGTGCTTTATTGTGGATTTTGGCATGTCTACAGTTGATGATGTTTCATTTTTAGATAATGTCTTTGATAAGATTAGTTTTTGGCCACCAGAAGCTTAAAAGTAATGAAGCATTAAAATTATCTAAAATTGATATTTTTTTTTTAGTTGAACCTTTATATGAAGATAATAATCAGTCTTCTCTTAAATTGACAAGTAGCTATATTACAGATTATCAATCATGCTTGTATTATCAATCAATTCTTGTATGATTTCCAATTTATTATCATCAATTTTGAAAATTAATGTAGTTGAATTTTCCAATCTTGTTATATAAACATTTAATTTCAATTTCATAAAAGACTGGATATTGGACGGTAATGAACCTTCAATCTTGGAAATCGACATTTCTTTAACACTTGCACCTGATAATCCGTCATCACCTTTCAACTTGAATGATAATAGACTCAAATCACCATTTCTTTCAACGATTAAAGTACCTCTCAAATAAGGAGCTGTAGCAATAACATCAAACTCCCTATTGGTAAACACGAACCTATAATATGATCCTTCTTCTTGGCCACCATCTTGATATTCCATTCTGACATTTTCTGGAAGTTTAATAGAATTCACATTAAATCTACTATTTACCCCAAGACTATAAGGTGAACCTCTTAGATAAATTGAAGTTTTACTGAAAAGTATAGAGCCTTTCCACTCTACAACAGTAGATATTGGTGCAACAGGTTCCAATATTGGACCATCATAGCAATTGCTCATATATGATTCATATGTCTTTTCTTTCCAGATTGGATTTGAGTAAAAATATTTACCCTCTCTATTCCTTCTAACCAATGAGAACACAAATGCACCTTCATCGGATGGTGCTGTATCAAATGTGAGGATATCATGACCATTATCATTTAAAAACATACTATATGGCCATATTTCAGGTTTCAAGAAAAATTTCAAGCCTTTTGAATCTTTACTCTCCATAACTGTTTTGAAATTTGGATCTCCTCTCATTTTAGCGAAACCTCTACCTTTTTGACGGAATATGATAGCATAACCTTCTTTAGCAAAACAATTGAAAAAATAATTATGTGGATCTTCTTTTAATGAACCTGGGATAAGATGAAGTTGCTTACGTCCAGATTTCATTGGGAAATCATCAACTATGAAATCATCATCAATAGTTTGGAATGCACGATATTGTATACGAGTTTCATCGAGAACAATGATCAGCCAAGATCTATATTCACCACATCCCGTTTTCACAGGAGAAATATCTGTAATAGCACCATTATTAACTTTAATTCTTCGTATTAATTGTATTTTCCCATCTTCTAAAATTTTATTGATTTCAAGATCATGTGTATATGCTGTGACCAGATAAACCTGTCTATCCTCTAATAACTGAGCCTTGACTGACCTGACAAATTTAGACTCTGTGCTTCTTAAATCGGCCATATTGAGTTGTGGCTTGAATTGACTTGAGCCTTGAATATTGTTTATATATCGATGTAAAGATCAACTTTTTGGCGGTTACTGAAGTTCTTATAACGTCGCGAATAGTACCATGATTCTTACGAAGCAAAAATAAAACAATCCCACCCCCAAGGTTCGAATGGAGATGATTTAAAATTAGGACTAATATTCTTTTATATTATTGTTAGCAAAAAAAGCCAAAAAGCTATAAGGCAGTAAACAACATCAATTTTAGTTGAAAATACTTGGGAACTCAAATGTAATGTACTCAACTATTCAAAGATGGTATCTGCTTTAACTGATTTTGACTATGATCTCACTAGAAATGCTATTCTTGTGGAAGATGGAGGATACAATTGATAACATGGTTCAGAAAATGGAACAATTTGAATACATTGAAAGAACTATTCATCAATTAGATGGTTAACTACAATGGAAAAGATATAAAAAATAACTAGTTTATTTAATTATTATGAACCAACTTGTGTTTGATTTTCTTTCAATTTTTTTCTTTCTTCTTTAAACTTCTTTTTTGCTTCTTTCAACTTCTTTAATTGTTCTTTCTTTTCCTTCTTTTCTTTCCAAATAAGAAATCTTTTATGAGTATCTGGTAATAAATCAAATGGAAGTGGGGGTATTAATGTGGCATTTTCTTCTTTAGTGATTTGCTCTTCAGATTTAACCATTGATTCCATCCAATATCCTAAATTATAAGGATTTGGATCTTTCATCATTATTGATAAAATCATCATTTGAATAGTATGTCTTGAGTCAATTTTTTCACCATTAAAGAATTTATATTCTAT
>NW_011887636.1:0-28115 GCF_000313485.1 Hansenula ciferrii | reverse complement strand
GGTAAATTGGTAAGTATTGATAAATTAGTACATCATGACACTGATATTTGAATAAATATTACAAGAATTTTGATATGAATAGAAGTTATTGTTTTGTACTATTGTATAACTAATTAATTATTTTCCCTCTACATCTATGACTATGACCTTATTTGCTGAGAAGCTGAGAAACCGCGATCATTTTTACCACCATTAGGATTAAGAATCAAACCTATACCCTACTTTGTGAGCGAAGCGAGCAACTGAAATCTTTGATTTCATTTATATATATAATATTAATATTATATTTCAGCTAATGAGGCATATAAAAGTTTTAGCTAAAAACAAAACAAGCTCTAACTATTATGAGTTTAATCTTAATCTTATTCTGGCCAAATATCCTTCTTATCAAAAATATCATCTAAAATTGAATCATCATCAACAGTAGAATTACCAAAATCAATGATAAAACATTCATCATCTTGATTAAAGCAATAATTATATTTATGCAAAGATCCATGTGATATACCAGATCTCTTTAATAACTTAGCTTGTTTTCTAAAACTTTCTTCACGACGTTTGGAAGATGAAATTTCATTATCATTAATGAAATCAATCTTTTCAAATATTAAAAAAGGTCCAAATAATGAATATTTATCGTCTCCCATTGTAAAATCATCAGCCCAACCATATTGTAATAATTTGGCAGTATTTATTTGGTTTGATTCATCATTCATGGAATTCCAACTTTCAATTCTTTTCAAGGCAATATGCTCTTTAAACAAAAACCTTTTCATATTATAATCAATCCAGAATTTAATATTTTTAACTTCTTCTAATGATTCCATGATATTGAAATGAACTTGATCAAACTCCTCTGCAATATATCTTCTTGATTTATTTCTGAATAATAATTTTAATAAATCTATGTCATAAATTTTACAAAAAACTTGATCAGATAATTCATAATTTTGATATTGATCTCTCATATCCATTATTTCTAATACTTCTTTAGAAGAGCAAAATAACTTGAAACTACTTGCATCGGTAAATTTTACCAAAACTTCAAAATCTTTTGTTTTCATTCTAGTTCGTAAGTCGAAAATATCATCTAGATAATGATTTGAATTAAACTTTAACTGAGTCTGATGTTGATCATCAGTAGATTTCTTGGATTTCTTTGTGTTATTATTTATATCATTTTGATTTAAATCCTCTGCATTGGAATCACTCTCAATAGATCTTTTCTTCTCATTCTCCATTATGTTTTAATAAGAGACTTGTTTAGTGGTTTGTGGGTTATTTAGTATTCCGTAGGATAACTGGTTTAAATTTTAAGGATGAATCAGTGAGTAATGGTAATTCCATACGATAAATGTAAGTAAAATGAGTTAAAGTTATATAGTAATAACATTCGCGGGTAACAACCAATACAGTAAATTGATATTAATTATTTCATTTATTTCAATCATAACTAACCATTCATCTATCATTGTTTGATTTTAATTCTCTAAATTGTATACCCTCATTACGTTTTTTAAAATCTTTTTCTAATAAATTCTTTATTTGATTTGTAATTTTTTCTGCAATTGTATAAGCTTTTCGACTACAATCCATTAATGTTAAAGCATCCATTGGTAGACCACCAGCTTTTGTAATTTGACAAATTTCTCTATTTTTATTGATTGTTACTGTTAATGTACCATCTTGTGATAATTCTTCTTGTAATGTGGCATCAACAACTGAAATTTCATTATTTGAATCACCTTTTATATTTTCCTCCACATTTGTTGGATTATAAAATGCAAATGTAACACAAATTGGAACATGTAATATGGAAAGTTCTACTGGTGCTCTTTCTTCCACGGGGTGTACAATGATTTGTTCACCAGAAACTGTTATATCATTTTTTCTGAAATGTTGTAAACCAGCCATTACAGCAATACAACTAGCATCAATAAATCCACCATCACAATCTAAGAAATGAACATCTGCTCTGATTGACCAACATTTAGATCCTGCTATTATACATAATGATTCTAAATCCAAAGCACCAGATCTTCTAACAGCTTTCTCAACAGTTCTTGTAATCAATAATTCATCATCAGATTGTCTTCCATTTTCAAACATTGCAGAAGCCATTGGACTAATCTCGGTAGAGACTTGAAATAAACCTTCAAAAGCCCTGTCTTCATATGGTGTCACTATTTCAGCCGATATACGAGCAACAACTCTAGTTTTACCTAATTTAACATCAACATAACCATACTCATCACCTAAAGTGATTTCAACATCTCTAAACTGATCTGTTTTTCTCCCGTCAAGCCTTATTCCTTGTTTCAATGCTTCAAATAGAAACTCTTTCTCGTTGTTGGACACTTCGATTCCCTTGGCCATCTTTCAATTCTAGTCCTCTGTGAATTACTTTGATATTAATATTTTGTAAATTGATAGTGGATTTTAAAACTTGTTTATAATAATTTTTTTTAAAAGGTAAGCGCGCATCCGAACACCACTTTAAATCTTAACAATTGACTTTTAAATTTCAACCAAAAATGATAATGACGGCAAAATTCAATTCAATTCATTTAATTTAAAATTCAGTTTTGGTAGTTTATTTGTTCACAGAGAATGCTCAGCTCTAAGATATTAACACGCAGAAGTGTATTGAACAGTGCACGCATTGTACAACCTACAAAGAATTTCACAGCTAGTTTAAGCAGCAATAATGGGCCATTAACTTTCTTTCAACAAGATCAATTACCTGCAAATACCGTGATTAGATTTGTTCCACAACAAACTGCTTGGGTTGTGGAACGTATGGGTAAATTCCATAGAATTCTTGATCCTGGTTTAGCCATTTTGTTCCCATTCTTAGATAAAATCCAATATGTTCAATCTTTAAAAGAAGCTGCTATTGAAATACCAACTCAAAATGCCATCACATCTGATAATGTCACTTTAGAAATGGATGGTGTCTTATATATCAAAGTTGTTGATGCTTATAAAGCTTCATATGGCGTTGAAGATGCAGAATATGCCATTTCTCAATTAGCTCAAACAACAATGAGATCTGAAATTGGTCAATTAACTTTAGATCATGTCCTAAGGGAAAGACAATCATTAAATCATAACATTACAACTGCTTTGAATGAAGCTGCCAGTGATTGGGGGCTAACTTGTTTACGTTATGAAATTAAAGATATTCATCCTCCACAAAATGTTTTAGATGCTATGCATAGACAAGTTTCTGCTGAAAGATCTAAAAGAGCTGAAATTTTAGATTCTGAAGGTCATAGACAATCCAAAATAAATATTGCTGAAGGTGAAAAACAATCAAAAGTTTTAGAATCTGAAGCTACAAAAGCTAAAAATATTAATGAAGCTGCTGGTGAAGCTGAAGCTATTTTATTAAAAGCTAAAGCTACTGCTAAAGGTATTCAAGAAGTTGCCAAAGCCATTAAAGAAACTCCAGGTGGTAAAGATGCTGTTTCATTACAAGTTGCTGAACATTATGTTGAAGCATTTGGTAAACTTGCTAAAGAATCAAATACAGTTATTGTTCCAGCTGGGTTAAATGATTTAGGTTCAATGATTTCAAGTGGATTAGGAATTTATAATCAAGTTAATAAAAATTTGGGAAATAATAATGTTGAAGCTCCAAAAATTGAAGATATTGGAAAAAAATAATGTTTGACTATTTAAATTTTAATATTTAAAATATCATGTATATACGATCTAAATAAAATAAAACAAAACAATAAAATAACAACTTTTATCTAAATTCTATACAGTACAGATATCATAATCAACATTAATTCTTTCTTTTTCCTTTCTTCTTTCATTAATTATTTTTTTTTACCAAAAAATCCATCTAATGGACCCTTAATAACTTTTGAAGGAATTTTTTTAGCAGGTGTAGGTTTTTTACGATTTTTGTTATCTTGAACACCAATTGATCTTTTATTTTGTGCATTAATTTGATTTAAATTTTGAATTTGATCTTCTGCTGCTTTTTTCTGTAATTTTTCTTTTTGAATTTTGGTAATATATTCATTGACTGATTCAAAATTATATGATGAATTTAATCTTGATTCTGTTTTAGGGTGTAAATATGATGAAATTAAATGAATTGAATATTTTATTAATGCTAATTTTTTAATATCTTCTGGAATTTTTTCATCAATATTTGCAGGATATAATAAAGGACTAACAATTGTTGATTCAATACTTTTAGGGAAATTTTGAGATATTAATTCTGATTTGGTTTTCAAATAATTTATTGTCTTTTCTTCAGAGAATTTATAAAATTTTTCATCATTTTCATTAATTGAATCACAAATATTTTCTAATGATGTATTTAATAATGATCCTGGTAATTGAAGTATTATTGGAATTGATTCCTCCAAAACATCAGTTATATCTTCCAGAGATTGATATCTTCTAAATTCTTTCCCCTGTTCTAATTGTAAAATGAAATATGTAATTAAAATATAAGTAAAATTAAATTTTGTACTTATAATAATATTTGATTCTTCTAAAACCAAACCATCAGATTCATCATTGACATTTTCTAATAAAAGAGATCTTACTGGTTTCCCATCCGTTTTCGTGAGTGATCTCAAATGATTTGTTTTACTATGTGGATTATCGTTATCAAATTCTGTTAATTCATAAAGTTCTTCATTATTCACAAGAGCATAATGATATTCTTGATTAGTTCTTGGATGTGGTAAATTAACAATTTTTAGAGAATCTTGTGTAGATTCTGGGAACAGTATGATCCTTGCAGAGTTCAAAGACATTATTTCCTCGAGCGATAACTTTCAACAACACGTTATTCTTGTGGAAATACACGGTTAATTGATATTTATTTCATGGGTATAATTTAATTACGCGTCAAAATTATATCTTTTTAAACTTCTGATGCTGCGCTAACCAGCCGATGAGATTAAGTAATATCTGAACAATTCATTTAAAGGCAACTTGCGCTTTTGTACTGATGGGTTTTAGTTTAATAGATTTAAAGATAAAGAGGTTAATTTGCCATGGGTGTTCATTCATTATGGGGGATATTGGAACCCACTTCTAGAGCTGTGAGGCTTGAGTCTCTAAGTAGGAAAAGGATGGCTGTTGATGCTTCAATTTGGATTTATCAATTCTTAAAAGCTGTTAGAGATAAAAGTGGTAATTCTTTAACAAGTTCACATATTGTTGGTTTTTTCAGAAGAATATGTAAATTATTATATTTTGGAATCATGCCAGTTTTTGTCTTCGATGGTGGTGCTCCTGTATTGAAAAGAGAAACTATTAATAAAAGAAAAGAACGAAGACAAGGGAAAAGAGATGATGCTACTAAAACTGCACAAAAATTATTAGCTATTCAATTACAAAAAAATCAAGAATCTCCATCAAAGAAACAAAAACAAAATGTTGAGGAAAAAATTGAAGAAAATCAGGATGATATAGATTATAAATATTTTGAAGATTTTAATAAGCCAAATGGTGGTTCAATTAATCAAGAACAAGAACAACCAAAATTTAAAGGAACAGATGAATATGATTTACCCAAGATTAAAGGATTTGAATATGATAAAAATGATCAAAGAGTATCAACTGAAAAATTTAAAGATATGTCTGAACATTTAGATGAATTAGAAGGTATAGATTTAAATACAATAGATCCTGCATCAAATGAATTTCAAGAATTACCATTAACAACTCAATATATGGTACTCTCACAATTAAGATTAAGATCAAGATTAAGAATGGGTTATTCAAAAGAACAATTAGAAAATATTTTCCCTAATAGTTTAGATTTTTCGAAATTTCAAATTCAAATGGTTCAAAAAAGAAATTTTTTCACTCAAAGATTAATGAATATAACAGGTATGGATGATTCTGATCAAAAAACTCAAAGAATTGCAGGTGAAAAGGATAAAGAATATAAAATACATAAAACTGAAGGTGGTTGGGCTTTAAGTCTTGATAATGATTCAGGTACAAGCTATTCAAATCCTGTTGATCTTGAAAAAGAAGATCGTAAATTAATGAAAAGACAAGAAAATGGTGGGTTTGGTCATATAGGTGATGATGATGAAGATGATGATATTGATTGGGAAGATGTTGACGTTGAGGCTAAACAAAAGGAAGAACGTGTTAGTCATGCAATGGCTTCATTACCATTACCACCAGCAGAAACTGTTTTAGGTGAAGATTCATCCGGTGTTAGATCATTTATGGCTTACACACCACAGCAAAAGAATAAACATTCAAACATAACTCAAGAAGATTTAGATAATGACGATGATGGATATAATAGTGGTGAAGAAGCTTTAAGACAAATTGAAGAGATTGAATTGATTGAAGCAATTCAACGTTCTAAAAAGGAATTGGCAAAGGAAAAAGAAATGGAACATCAATTATTAGGTGATGATAATTCAAATGTTAAATCACCAGATTCATTAGATAAAAAATCAGGTAAAGCATTAGAAGATGATGATGAATTTGATGAAGATTTTGAAGATGTACCTTTTCAAGTTGAAGAAAATCACGTTGTTGAAAAACCTAAATCACCACAAAAGGAAACTTTATTCAAAGGATTACCAACATTTGGTAAAACTTCAAGTGTAATTAATAAACCTAAAGAGGTTGAACCAATTTCAAGAAAAACTTCCACTGAGAAATCAATAGAGAAGCAAAATTCAGATGAACAAAAAAGTGAAGAAGAAACTAAAAAAAAATCAATCCCATCAGTACCATCATGGTTTAATAGTACATTTGATAATCCTTTTAAGAATCTTGAGAAATTAAAATCTCAAAGAGATATACAAGATAAACCAGATGGTATAGTTTCATGGAGTGAAGCAAAAAATTATATTGAATCAAAAGATAAAGAGGATATTAATAATGATAATGATGATATAGTTGAAGTTATACCACCTCCAAATTTACCATCCAAAGTAACTGAATCAAAAGATACAAATACAACAGTTGAAGAAAATGACAAAGTTGAAGAGATTAATGATGAAATTGATGATGTTGAACCTATTAATTTAGATAATAGTGAAGCAACACCAGCAGTTGTTGATTATGATTTTGAAGAAGACGAAGAAGAACAATTAATGGAACAACTTGCTAAAGAGGAGAAAGAACATGAAGAATTTCAAAAAGATTTAAATCCTCATATATTAAATAATTTTTTTGATAATGAAAAATCATTAAGAGATCAACAAAAAAGAGATTTAAGAGATTCAGATGAAGTTACAGTGACAATGATTAAAGAAGTTCAAGAATTATTAGCAAGGTTTGGTATACCTTATATAACAGCACCAATGGAAGCAGAAGCACAATGTGCAGAATTACTTCAATTAAATTTAGTTGATGGTATAATTACAGATGATAGTGATGTTTTCCTTTTTGGAGGTGGTAAAGTTTATAAAAATATGTTTCATGAAAAGCATTATGTTGAATTTTATAGTTCACAAGATATTGAAAGGGAATTAGGTTTAACAAGACAAAAATTGATTGAAATTGCACAGTTATTAGGAAGTGATTATACAGAAGGTTTAAAGGGTATTGGACCAGTTAATGCTATGGAGATTTTATCACATTTTGGAGATTTAACAAATTTCCGTAATTGGTTTGTTGAAACACAATTTGATATTGGTAAACAACAAAATGAAGAAAGTTTTTTAAAAAATTTAAGGAAAAAATTAATTAAGAATAATATATTATTAGATAATACATTCCCAGATAAAAGAATTGATCAAGCATATTTACAAGCTGAAGTGGATAAAGATAAAACTGAATTTGTATGGGGTACACCAGATCTTGATAGAATTCGTACATTTTTAATGTCAAGTGTTGGATGGAGTCAAGATAAAGTTGATCAAGTTCTAGTGCCATTGATAAAAGATTTAAATAAGAAGAAGAGAGAAGGAACACAATCCACATTGGGTGAGTTTTATCCAGTTGATAATAGTAATCGTAAGACTATAAAAACATTAAAGTTGGGTAAACGGATGAATGATGCTAGTGAAAAGATGAGTTCTGGTAAGAAAAGGCGAACCAAGAAGTGATGGTGTGATATCTGTATGTAATTAACGAATAAATGAAATAAATGACATGAATGGCAACTCGTGACAGGTAGTAACAGGTTTAAATTTATGAGTCAAAGATTATTAAAAGTTATTCCGAGATCGCCCAAGGCCCAAAGTGCCGCCAAAATCTCTCGAAACTTTAAATGAGTCAGAAATCTCCGGTTCACACAGCACAAAAAAGAAACCAGATAAGCACGATGACTGATTTCTGGAGAGATTCGTCATCGACTGATCGGTGTGGGCTTTTTTCTATATAAATGTATGGAATTCTCTTTGATTTTCATCGTTATTACTTATTTTATTTCCATCAGATAAGAGATTCCTAGTTAGTGATACGTTCCCGTGTCGTTTTCCTAGTAATCGTCTTTGAAAAGTCTTTAAACAACTTTCAATCACACACTCCACAATTATTAATACCCAAGTTCTTTAAATCATTTATATACTAATATTTAAAGCAACTTTTTAACGCTATTCACGCTATTAACGACTATTTGCATCAATTCAAGTTCTTTCATCCCACACAACTGTTCATATTTTACATTTATCACTTCATTGTTATTATTATTATTATCACATATCATTAGTTTTTTTGTTTCTGTTATTATATCATCATCAAATGTCTTACTAGGGGTTTTATTGCATCATTATCATCATTATTATTTTGTTAAAGTCGTTTGTTTTTGAAAGAAAATAGAGAAGTTTCCATTATTGGATATTGTCGTTGATCGTCAATCCAATCAATTTTCATTATACGTTAGTTAATTCATTATTATCAATATTATCATAAATTAAAAAAAAAAAAATGGCTCATCATCTTACTCCAGAAGATGGCTTAAAATCATCAAATACTCATCAATCAATTATTCAAGATCAAATTCATCAAATTATTACACCACCTCCTTCTGTTAAACAATCAACAATCTCTTCAATAAATTCAAATAATTGTGATAGATCTACAAAAGCTGAAATTGCAAATAAATTTGTTTCAGAAGCTTCAGTTTTCATTTTATCATTATGGAAAAATCCAAATGTTTCAAATGTTGATTCTTTATTTAATAATAATTTAATTAATCAAAGAGATTATGAAAGATTTACAAGAGAAGTTATGAAACGTTCAAGATGTTCATTAGCTGCTTTACAAATTTCAATGTATTATTTATTTAAATTACAAACAAAAATTAAAAATAGATTTATTTCAAATAATAAATCATTATTCTGCCCAAAGAAGACTTTTTTAATTTGTTTAATTTTATCATTTAAATTTAATTATGATTCAAATTATACATTTAAATCTTGGTCAAAAGTTTCAGGTTTATCAATTAAAGATTTAAAAAATTTAGAATTTGAAATTTTAAAAGAGTTAGATTATAATTTAAATTGCTTTGGTGATTGTTTTACTAAATGGGAATCATTATTATCACAAGCTTTAGCTAAAATTGAAAAAATTATTGCTCAAAAATCTTTAATTGAATCATCAAGTATTGCTTTATCTAAAAAAAGAAATTTTAATGAACATGAACAATTTGGTAATTATAAAAAAGTTAGAGTATAGATTTTTTAATTTTTAAATAATGTATTAATATAATCTTATTATTATAAATATTTTCATATTGTAATTTTTAGTTTTCAAAACTGGATGCTTTTTTAAATCCTTATCTTGACTTGAGATTTGTGATAAAATTTTAATGTATGACATTCATTGTACTTGAACTTGATCTAATTATATGTAACTCTAAATTTTTTAGTTAAAGTATTGAACACTATCAAACATCTAGTTATGGAGAAATGTGTTGCAAAGGTAGTTGCAGGGGGTTAACTCAAATGATGAATTTTTGGTTACTCTAGTCATTGAGAAAACAATAAGAAATGGATGTATTCCCCGTATTTACCAAATAACTTGAGATCTTGAATTAAACAACACAGACACAGATTGTATCACTAAGGAAATAAAGTGTGATGAAATAAACACCTTCCAATAAGCAAATCTTCAAAATATCCTTTGATTTCCTTTCACAAAGTATTAATCATTTGGATTTATTCATTGTCCTGCGTTTGAATGTGACCAGTGACCAATACTGATTCCTGAACGACTCACTTCGAATGCGTTGTAGTGTTGGAGTGCAGTGTCTTCAAACAACCACGGTCAAAACAACTTTTCAACAAATGAGTCATATCAAACCTTCTTCCAATGCAATTCCATTAACAACCCATCAACATTATGCTACTTATAATAATTATATGATAATCATAGTTCATAGTTCATAGTTCAATATCACGGTTAAATTATTTACCCACAAAAACCATTTCTGGAGTGTTTCCCGATTTGGTAATTTCCAGGCTTTCCGTATTTTTCCAAATTCAACAAGTTCGCCATAGTACAATAATTAAGCAGTCAGACATAAATTATCGAAATAGTTTCTTACTTCACTGATAATTATAGGGGGAACTTTTATTTGATATATTTCATTATTTAAATTATTTTTACAATCTATTGAAGGAAAAGAATTTCATATAAAGCACTGGTATTATTCTATTGAAACTTTTTATCATCACAGTAATTTAAAAGATCTTTGCTGGGTATTAAGATGCTCTCCAGCTTTGATTAACCATGACTGCAAATCTATTAAACAGTGGTGAATCCTCAGAAAATAATAATCATAATCATAATAACAATAACAACAATGCTAATAACCCTACAGCACCAGTCCCACCAAAATCTAAAAGATCAAGAGATGGTTGTCAAAATTGTAAAGAAGGTCGTATAAAATGTGATAAATCTAAACCAATTTGTAAAGTATGTCTAAGGAAAGGTTTAACCTGTGATTATTCAAAGAAATTAATGTGGATATCAGTGGAAAAATCAGACTCAAGACATCCATCCTTCAAAAATAAAAGAACAAACAGTAAATCAAATACACCAAAGGATCAAAGTATAGATGGTATTAAACAATCCAAATCTATAACGCCTGAAAATATACCTCAACAACAAATAATAGATGCTGATGAAGAACTTGATATGTTAGACACTTCAGAGGAATATCAATTATTATCACCATCAGATCAAGTAATACAGTATAATAAATCAAGAAATTCAAGTTTAAGTAGTGTACAAAGTTATTATAATGAAGATGGTGAAATTGATGAATTAAGTGATGAATTTCAAGAAAGTGTACAATTAGATTTAGATACAATTTCTCATCATGGTTTAATGAAATTAGATCACCAAAGGATTTTGGAAACTCAAAGAAATTTTTCAATGACTTATCAAACATTTCCAAGAGAAATTTTTAATATTTTCCAAAGTAAAGATACTCAAAATATTTTTAGTCATTATTTATTTGTTACATGTATCGCAATAGATCCATTAAATGGTGCTGGTCCTCAAAATATTTCTGAAAAATTCTTTGTTCCAGTTGCTGTTAATGATCCTGCTACATTACATGGTATACTGAGTATATCTGCAAGTCAATTATCTTTTTCAAATCCAGAATATAAAAGATTATCACTTTTACATAAATCATTATCATATAAACATCTTTATGCATTATTGAAAGATGAAAAAGAATCCGTTAGTTTAAATGCCTTATCTGCAATCATTTGTCATCTTTCAATTGAAATTATACAATCAGGTTTACAAAATTGGCCTTTCCATATAAAAGCTTTAAGAAAAATTGTTCAAGAACGTAAAAAAAGAAAAATTAAAGAAGATCAATTAACTTGGTTTTTATATTTAAGAATCGCAAGATATGATAATTTTGCAACTTTAACAACTGGTGAAAAACCATTATTTAAAGAATTTAATTCTTCAGATTTTAAAACTTTAGATCCTTTAATTCAAAATTTTGATTGTGTTTTTGGTTGTCCAACAACTGTTTTATTTTTTTGTTCAGAATTAACATATATTGGTAAAACAATATTTGATTCTAAACAAACAGGAAATTTTGTATCGTTATCAAATCATTTAGAATCAATTGGATATTCTGAAATTATATTGAAAAAAAGATTAAATAAATTATTGAAAAGATCAAAATCTCCAATTAATTCATCTGATTGGGATGAGATTGAAAAAATGTGGAGCTCAACAATGATTATTTTATTTCATCAATCTCTTTATAATAATGTTGATAAAGAAATTTTAAATCAAGAAAAAATTACATTCTTCAATGCTTTACAAGAATTTGTTAAATTTGATAGTTTTTTCTGTTCAAATCTTTTATGGCCATTATTAAAAATTTCAACAGGATTAAATTCAAATAATGATAGAATCTTTGTTAAAGATACATTACAATTATTTTTTGACAAGACGAATATTGGTGCTTTTAAAGGTGTTTTGAAAATTGTTGATGAATTATGGGAACTTATGGATAATGGAAAATATAATGAACCTTATGATTGGTGGAGATATCAAGATGAAAAATGTTGGAACATATTCTTAGCTTGAAAACTTGTATTATCATGTTTTTTCTCTATTTTTTATTGTTATAGAAGATTAACCTCGAGGTGGATATACGGGTTAGTTGGTAATGTTGGTATATATTTAAGTATTACTTGTATTTAGGCGTTTGGTTTATAAAATTTGAATTTATGATATTAAAGATTCATATATTGATCAGACTTGTATTATTCTGAAGCCTGATATTGAACCTCATATTGAATTTGAGTTTGACGATTGAATTATCATAATTATTATAATATAAACAATTAAATGAATGTTAGCTAGTGATATTATTTTACTTTTTAGCTCAATATAAACTGTACGCAATCAAAAGTTTCAACTAAAAGCAGGTCAATCTGTCAAGCTTATAAAGCGCAACGTTTTTTTATAAATTTATCCGGGGAACTCGTTTTAACATCACTACATCTCATATTCGCAATCTTATATCCAAGTTCATAACAAGGATTAAGTTAGCAAGCAATTTCAGTTGAAATTTGTATATATAAGGTGTAAAAAAACCGTAAGAATACAATACCTAATGCTAACTGTATTATTTAAATTATCAATTACAATAATTTACAATCGGTAAAATAGTATTCAATATGACAGATAAACCAGTCCCAAGAAAAGTCGCATTAGCTGTTACATCTTATTTTGGCCCATTTTATGATGATGGCTCCAAAACTGGGTTGTTTTGGAGTGAAGCTGCACATCCTTTTGATGTATTTACAAAAGCAGGTTTTGAAGTTGATCTTGTCTCAGAAACAGGAACCGTTGGTCTTGATGAACATTCAACTAAAGAACCATTTTTAGCTAAAGAAGATATTGAGGCATTTGAAGATAAATCTTCAGGAATTAATGCACAATTGAAAAGCGTGAAAAAGGCTTCTGATTTGAATCCAAGTGATTATGGTATCTTTTTCGCAGCTGGTGGTCATGGTGTTTTATTTGACTTCCCTAATGCTACAAATTTACTTGAATTAGCTTCTCAAATTTATGATAATGGTGGTATTGTTAGTGCAGTTTGTCATGGTCCAGCGATTTTCGAAAATTTAAAAGATAAGAAAACTGGTGAACATCTAGGTAAAGGTAAAACTTTAACAGGTTTCACAAATCTTGGTGAAGAACAAATTGGTGTTGTCGCTGCTGTTAAAAAGTACAATCTTAAATTCAATCAAACTGTTTTCGAAGAAATTGGTGCAACTTGGTCACCACCACCTTCTCCATTTGAAGTATATTCAGTTGTTGATGGAAGAATTGCTACAGGTTCGAACCCGGCTTCAGCTGCTGATACTGCTAACAGTGCTATAAAAGCATTCAATTCATTATCTGTTTAATTTAGACACTAATAGTGTAATTTAATAGTACGATCTTAATTAATTTGAAAATTGTAGATTGTACGTACTTTTCGTGTCCGTTCCGATGAGTAAAAAAAGTTGTCCGGTGTTTTGACCTTTCAAAACATGGGTATTATTGATTCATTTCATATTTTAAATCTTTACATCTATAGCTTTATTGAATCAGGAAAGCTATGGTTTTGGCAAAAAGATTAGTACATTTTAGAAATGTGCTCAAGCAACAAAGATGCTACTCAATAGCTGCTAAATACCCAGATTTATTAAAACAAGATTTGTTACCAAATGGTGACCCAGATTATGTTCGTTTAATATTGACATCAAGAGTCTATGATGTCGTTGACGAAACTCCAATATCACATGCCGTATCATTGTCTCATAAAACAGGCTCTAATGTTCAACTGAAAAGAGAAGATTTATTACCAGTTTTCAGTTTCAAATTACGTGGTGCTTACAATATGATTGCAAAACTTGATCCAAGTCGTAAAGCGAAGGGTGTCATTGCCTGTTCAGCTGGTAATCATGCCCAAGGTGTTGCATTCTCAGCTAAGAACTTAGGTATACCAGCGACTATTGTTATGCCTACTGCTACTCCAAGTATCAAATATCAAAATGTTTCAAGATTAGGAGCCCAAGTTGTGTTATATGGTGATGATTTTGATTCAGCAAAAGCTGAATGTGCTAGATTAACAGAAGAAAATGGTTTAACCAATATTCCACCTTTTGATCATCCGTATGTTATTGCTGGTCAAGGTTCAATCGCTATGGAACTCTTACGTCAAACTAATGGTGAAAAATTAACTGCAGTTTTTTGTGCTGTAGGTGGTGGTGGTTTAATCGCTGGTATTGGTGCTTATTTGAAAAGAGTTGCTCCACATGTTAAAATCATTGGTGTTGAAACATTTGATGCAGATGCTTTAGATCAATCATTAAAAGCCAAAAAAAGAGTCCAATTGGATACTGTTGGTGCATTTGCTGATGGTACAGCTGTTAAAATCATTGGGGAAGAAACATTCAGAGTTTGTGAAGATGTTGTTGACGAAATAGTCAAAGTTGATACTGATGAAATATGTGCTGCTATTAAAGATGTTTTCGAAGACACTCGTTCAATTGTTGAACCTTCTGGTGCCATGACAGTTGCTGGTATGAAGAGATACATCAAGAATCATCCTGAAATTGACCATACAAAAGCCACTTACATACCCGTTTTATCTGGAGCTAACATGAATTTTGATAGATTAAGATTTGTTTCAGAAAGAGCTGTTTTAGGTGAAGGTAAAGAAGTTTTCATGCTTGTTTCTATACCAGACACACCAGGATCATTCCAAAAATTACAAAGCATCATTCATCCAAGAACTGTTACTGAATTCTCTTATAGATATAATGAAAATCAAGAAAAAGGGAACGGGGCTACTCAAGAAGCATATATTTATACATCATTTTCTGTCATTGATCGTCAAAAGGAAATCTCACAAGTTTTGAACGAGTTAGAAAAATTTGGCTTCTCAGCCATTGATATATCTCAAAATGAAATGGCAAAATCACATGGCCGTTATTTGGTTGGTGGTTCTGCAAATCTACCAAATGAAAGATTATTAAATTTTGAATTCCCTGAAAGACCAGGAGCTTTGACTAAATTTTTAGAACATTTGAAAGGAAGCTGGAATCTAACTTTATTCCATTATAGAAATCATGGATCTGATATTGGAAAGGTCTTGGTTGGTTTAGATGTTCCTCCTCAAGATGAAGAACTTTTTCATCAATTTTTGAAAGATATTAACTATCAATATAAAGATGAAACTGAAAACTTGGTTTACAAGAAATTCTTGAAACGTTGATACCACACATGTGTATACTAAACTATGATATATATAAGTATTTTATAAATTACTTAAAGAATTCATTTTGCCTCTGTAAATATCTGGGTTAGATTTCGATTTCCTACAATTTTCATCCTAAAATCATTTCAATTTAACTAAAAATATATAGTACAGATAGAGGGGGTTATTACATCAAACTCTAATCAAATATCAATTAATGATTGTTCACCTCCTTGGCCACGTTGTTGTTGTTGTTGTTGTTGTTGTTGTTGTTGCTGTTGACCTTGGTTACCAAAACCATAACCAGTGTGAGATGGAATAACACCTGTACTTGCGACACCTGTATATTGTCTCTGAATAAAAGGATTAGCAGTGGAATTATTCTCTGTACGTATACCCGTACCAGAAGAGTTTATGAATGTGGAAGATTTTGTAAATTGAGCTGGAATACGTAAATTACCTTCGTTACCAAAGGTATCGATACCTGTGCCAGTTGCAAGTAAGTTGTTGAGTTCGGAATATTCTTCGCTTTTCTTTTGAGATCCTGTAGGAACTTTTTCTAACTTTGGTTGTGCACTAACAGCAGATTCACTAGCTTGAGCTGGGTTTGGGCTGCTCAATGAGAATGGATTATTAGACCCAGTTGGCAAAGGTTGCAAGCTTTGTTGTGATTGTGCTTGTTGTTGTTGTTGTTGTTGTTGCAATAGCTGTTGTTGTTGAAGATTTTGTAAGTACTGTTGTTGTAAATATTGCTGTTGCAAATATTCCTGCTGTTGTTGCTGTTGTTGTTGATACTGTTGTTGTTGCTGCTCTTGAAGAAGTCTTTGCAAGTATTGTTGTTGTTGTTGCTCTTGCTCGTATTGCTGTTGTTGCTGTTGTTGTTGTAGGTATTGTTGTTGCTGTAACTGTTGCATATAGTCATTACCATAAGCGTTTTGAAGATACCCAGTATTCACTGAGTTGATTGGATTTCCAAAAATATCAAATTGTCCTTGTTGATTATCAGAGAGATCTAAAAGATTTTGGTTTTGATTTTCTCTTAATCTTCTTGCCTCTTCTTCTTCACGACTGAGTCTCAATGCAGTATCTAACCCATCATCATCAGTTGATTCATTTCTTCTTCTTCTCTCATCCTCTTCTGCTGTCCTTCTACTTTCGTCAAGAGCCTTTTGTAGTTCATCCTCATCTTCGGCATCTGGATTATTATCAGAACTGACGCTTGAACGTCTCTGTGGTCTTCTTCTTTCTCTTCTATCTTGTCTCATACTACGCTCAGTTCTTAATCTTTCATCATCCCTCAATAAAGAAGTTAGCTCTTTAGCCTTGACTCTGATGATGGTACCTTGATCATGTCCTTCTTCATCCACATATTGGAATTCTCTGAGAGTTTTGATGATATATAAATTATCTTTTGACCACAACACAACATTCTCAGAACCCGCTCTAACAATGAAGTCAAGTACAGTTAAAGCCTTAGCAACATGTCTCCAGTTTTTACCTTTGTCATTGAGACGACGGTCAAGCATATCCATAATCTCTAAAAATTCGACGCTTTTTTAGTTAGTATCAAAGTTGTTTCCATTTTTCTGTTAGCATATACTCACTGTTCGTAAGTAGAATCAGCGATGTCTTCCATATCAGTTCTACTTGGCCCATATGGTTCATTTGATGTAGCTTGTTATTTGTTAGAATTGACTTCATTCCCTTACAAGAAATTGTAAGCACTTACCATTTCTCACTTTCACCTGGGCTGTTGAATACCCATTGGCAACATTTTTGATTGATCTAACAAAAGCTTTAGACATTGGATTAGTATATTCTCGTTTTCTTGTTGGACTATCTTTAAAAATATATGTGTCTCTGTCTGTTATTGAAGACAGGATTGTAAAGTTCCCTTAGCAAGTGGTGGGTTGAATTTGAATTGTTTATTGTAGCAAAAAGGAGTGGGAGATTTGGACACTATCAAGAAATTGAAATTGTGAAAATGCGAAAATTGGTGAAGTCGTCCCCTTACCATCTAGTGCTGTGCCATTAATGTCAAATCAAGGCTCATAGAAACCAAAAACTATGAGAAGCGCGATAGAATATTTTAAGTTTTAACCCCATCTAGGACATGATAAATAACCAAAAGCTATGGATATTACTCTTTCATAAAGCTTTAATAAAGCCCAATAAAATTCCACATTAATATTATATTCACATTTGACAAAAATCCAAACTATTTGCTGAAGTACCTCTGAATCCTGATCTGACTTCTGACTTCTGACTTTAGCTATTATATTTCTACCAGCAAACCACATGATTACACATTTTGAAACTGATACAATTGCTCTAAAATAATGAAAAGTTGATTATGGTAAATATCAAGTAAATACCAAAAACACTACGTTCCCTTCGTGATATATCTTTTTCACCTTTAAAATCCCTTATCCGACTCAGGAAGCATATCATGATATGATCACAAAGAGCGCTATAATACAAACCTTTGAAGTCAATGATATACATAGCCAAATACACTAAACTCTGTCTATCAGTAAACCTTGATAAATTCTCAATATAGGAAAAGACTAATAGTTTCCAATTGTTATGCATCAGGTACCAGGATCTATGTAACTCCTTTGATTAAAGTAACTCACAAATAATTCAAAGTTATAGAGGTCAAGTGAGAATAAAGATAGAGAGGAATTATACTCAATTCAATAGTCCAAACACGTGAAATCTGAGAAGTTAAGCTTCAGGATTGAATTGACCAATTAACTTCTTCTTTGGTTTTTCAAACTTTATTATTGGCAAGTTGTTACATTGATTACTATGGGCATGTTGTTGATGTTGTTGCATTGCAAATTTGGACGACAAAATAGTGATATAAATTACTAATTAATACTGGAAACTTTAACCAACAGAAATACAATCACCACCAGTCTTGAAAATATTATAACATTTTGAATCTTTAATTGAATTTGCAATTCAATATATTGCAATCAATTGTATATTGTATAGCGTACAGCTTTGAAGTCATGCTTTATATATCTTCACCCTGTGATTATTATAATAATTGAAAAATACAATATAAATTCAATCGTAGAATATATTCAAACTTAATATTCAGGATTAATATATGTCATAGATATAACACAACTGCAAACTTGGTGTTATACATATCAGATATATAGCAGCTAGAATATATAGATATATAGACATGGATTATATAATATGTATGTGCCATTACCAACAAACTATGGCTTCGATTGTACTTCATGTATCCACACATTTGACTTAATAGATACGTCTTGAAAAATGGGCATCAATTAGATATCTAAGAGATGAATGAATCTTTCAATATGATGATACAGTATAGTCTGAAAGTCGAATATAATGACTATTAAGAAGATTCGATCAGTTGGTATAATTGGTGGTGGACCAAGTGGTGCAATCTCATTAGATTCATTAATTAAAGAATCGACATTTGACAAGATAGTACTTTTTGAAAGGAAAGATAATTTTGGTGGAACATGGAGAGCTGATGAGCCTAAACAAGATATCAAAGTCAAACCAGGGTCAACTCCTCAAGAAGTCGATCCTCCAATCCCTCTTCCCCAAGAGTTTGAGAATGCTGATGAAGAATTAAAAGTGGAAATTGCTGAAAGAGTTCCAAGATGGGATGAATCGCCTGCAACTTATAGATCGTTAAGAACCAATGTTCCTGAGAGGATAATGACTTTTTCTGATGATAAAAAATTTCCATGGTTAGACCAACCTAATCAAGATGAGTTAACAACAAGGGAATCTGTTGAGAAATATATTATAAACTATATTGAAAGATTATCAACAAACCCTTCCTCAAATGTGGAAATTTTTAAAAATACCCATGTTGAAAGGATTTTAAAGAAGGGTGAACAATGGGAAGTCGTTATTAGAAGTGAAGTTGGAAACTTAGATATTTGGAAGAAATTATTTTTTGATTCCATTATTATAGCTACAGGTCATTATAACGTTCCACAAATTCCTAACGTTGAAGGTATAAATGAATTTATTCTTTCTGGAAGAGGTCAAGTGCTACATTCAAAGGGGCTTATTGTGAATTCAAAATTTCAGAATAAGAAGGTTATAGTTATAGGCTCAAGATCTTCTGCATCAGATACAGTTCGTGAATTGAAAACTTTTACAAATGATATTATATGGTCAGTTAAAGATACATCAACTACTTTCTTTGCAGGTCATAAATTATCCCGAACCCCAGAAACTTTAAGAAAACCACCAATTTCAAAATATGTTGTACAAGATGATACAACCACTGTTTTTTTCGAAGACGGATCATCTGCAAAGAATCCAGATTATGTGATTTATGCAACTGGATATTTTTTTTCCTATCCCTTTCTTCAGGATTATAATTCAAATTTAACACCTCAAGGAAAAATCATTAAAGGGCTTTATCAACATACTTTCTATATCAAAGATCCTTCATTATCATTTGTTGGGACACCAATAGATGGTATGAGTTTTAGAGTTTTTGAAATCCAAGCTATACTTGTTGCAAGGTACTTGGCTGGTAAGATCAAGCTACCGTCTGTGCAAGAACAAGAGCAATGGCATAAGGAGAGACTTGAAAAATATGGAATTTCAAGATTATTTCATACAACAGGTCAAGATCCTGCCTTAATATATATTGATAATTTAATCAAACTAGGTGGTGGTTACGACTCAATTAATGGTACAGGTAAACCTTTCCCTAAGTTTTCAGAATTGGATTTAGAAATATATGAAGCCAACAAAAAACAATTAACCGAGAGGTGGTCATTGACATAAGGTTTATTTTATATACATATCTAGTGTAATTAATTTATATAAATTGTGCAGATGTATAGAAAATATTATAATATAATTATATTATGTATTATATATATGATTAATGTATAATTATACGTATAAATTAATACACCTCATGTTGATTATTAATTATATATAATATGCAATAGGCGCTGACAATATATGATCTATATTATAATAATATATGTGTTGTACCCCGTTAACTTGATCAGCCCGTTAGCTCGTAATATTATAAGCTGGTCCATTGCGAATATAAGTTGACCCATTATGAATATAGTTGCAATAAATATAATCTAAGGTACTAGTGTGCACTAGTAGTGTGGAGACAATTAAATTTTGTGGAAATAGCGCCACTTTATCTCCGATTTATAATCACACAAATTCTCAAAAATTCACATATAAATTAGGGACAATTGCATATTTCTAGATTCCAGATCATGAAGCTTTGGAGTAAATCAATTCCAACTATATTCAATTCACTTGGAGCGAAATCAATTATATCAAAGACTACTGAAAATTTAAGAACAGATATTAGAGCCATGTCCACCCAAATTCCAACTACCCAAAAAGCCATCAGAATTCACGAAACTGGGGGTTTAGAAGTTTTGAGATATGAAGATATCCCAGTACCAGAAATCCAAGATCATGAAGTTTTGATTAAAAACAAATACGCAGGTATCAATTTCATTGAATCATACTTTAGAACTGGTCTTTATCCTTCACAAAAACCTTATACACTAGGAAGAGAAGCTGTTGGTGTTATTGTTTCTAAAGGTTCTAAAGTCCAAGATTTTGATGTTGGTGATTATATTTCATATTTATCAGCGTCAACATTTGCTCAATATACCAAGTTTGATCCTTCAATAAGAGCTTTCAAATTACCAAAAGAGTCGACTGATGAGAAATTGAAACAATATGCTGCTTTGCCGGTTCAAGGGTTCACTGCATTAACTTTCATCAATGAGTCTTATAATGTCCAGAAGGGAGATTATATATTAGTCCATGCAGCAGCTGGTGGTGTTGGGTTAATTTTGACTCAATTAATCAAAGCTCGTGGAGCTCATGTCATTGCCACAGCTTCATCTGATGAGAAATTGAAATTGGCCAAAGAGAATGGGGCAGAGTTTTTAATTAACTCTAAGACAGAAGATATTGTTAAAAAAGTCCTAGAATATACTAACGGTAAAGGTGTTGCTTCTAGTTTTGATGGTGTTGGAAAAGATACCTTTCAAATTTCTTTGGACTCTTTAGCTAGAAAAGGTACTTTGGTTTCATTTGGTAACGCGTCAGGAGCTGTTGAACCAGTTCCATTGACAAAATTGACACCAAAAAATTTAAAATTATTAAGACCAACTTTATTCAATTATATCGTGGAAAAAGAGGAATGGGAATTTTATTCGAATCAACTGAGAGAGCTTGTTGAATCTGGTGAATTGAATTTGAGAATTGAAAAAACTTATCCTTTGAGCAATTACTCTCAGGCTGCTGAAGATTTGGAAGGAAGAAAAACTACTGGTAAATTATTTTTGGAAATCCCGCAGTAATTCTAAAACAGATAAACTTACATTATAAGTTTTAATTTAAGAAAATATATCTATTTTATTTAGTGTTTCTTTCATTTTGTTGTAAGGTTCGATCATTCCAAATTCAAATGCGTTTAATTCGAATAGGTTGGATTTTGGATCGGTAAATTGATGTCATAGATTAAGTAAGCTGTTACAAAAAAAAGAAGGAGTATCTTTGTGTCAAATAATTAACCTTATCATTTTAAGAGAACATAAAGACATATCCAAAGGCAAATTCAAATAAAAAAGCTAGATTGAAGCAGAAAGAAGGTTTATGAAGGTAGTGCTGCTAATATTCAAATGAAAGAAATGGTCTATAACGTGATATTTGTATCATCCAAATATCATCGGCCAATTTGGAAAGAACATGATGCTTGAGACTGTTCTGACGTTCTGACGCAAAAACAAAGAGGGAAATGAACTTCAGATATATTAAATTTATCATTACATACGCTTAAATCGGCTGATTCTTGTCTGAGTTTAATTATTCATCTCATGTTGGAGTTAAGTGAGTTTCATGGTCAACCATATTACTTTTACGTTATTTGAAGTTCGGCAAGTTTGCAAAATAAAACCAATGACTGGATAGCTTGACATTGATTCTTAAATGTAATTTTGGCAGTTATAAATAATTTTCAAGGATTGAAAAACTATTATATTGAAGCATAGGCTTGTATAATTAAGAGCAAAATGTAATCTGGTTACATTGATAAGAGCACTGGTATTTTAACTTTGGAAATACTGAACACAAATTACCTACAGGTATGACTTATTGTCCTGGGTCCTGACTCCTGGGTATTATAGAATTTTTTTGGTAACATAGTTAAAACAAATCTATAAGGAAGATACCAAATAGGTACAAAGTTAGCATATATGATAGAATACACAACCCAAGAAAGTTATTATATTGGAAAAGCTAAATAGTCGACCCTGAATAAAATATGAGCTCATTTAGTCTTGAATCAAATGTACTGTAACTTAAAAGAATGCTATTCTCGCAACTTAGATTACTATGAGTCTATGCATAGAAGGGAGTTCCAGGCCAAATTCTGTTTGTACAAGAGAGTACCGAGAACGATAACTGGTATCCTCAAAAAATGGAAGCTACTAAAGGCTGACCTATTATTAGTGGTTTTGTACTTACTATTGATCAAATGGTCCACATTCACAGCCTAAAAGACTTTTGATATTTTAGACTTTTCAAAAATTTAAACTATTTATATATAGATAGCTTAAATCTAACTTTTCATGAGCTAATATGTATCCATCTCGAAACCTCTCTTGACACTTACAAGATTTATGTAACATCATACAAGAAGGTTAGCCACAGCACATATAAATATAATAAAACACACAGTGACATTAAATACACCGCTTTTATTTATAAATTTTTTGTCAATAGATCCCTTATTATCCCCAGCCTCAAATAATCATTGACATTGTAAGTAAGCAGGAAAACCTAACCATTCCTTTTCTTTTTAAGACGCCTACCTCATTAACATATGGCATTTGAATGTTGAGATATATTAATTCTTAGAAATATAGGTGGAATGCCATCGATAACACACCTTTCCAATTACCAACTTGTGTTGAGGTTGAAATAATTTTAACAGCTTAAATTCAATTATATTAGAATAAAATTGGAAATAATATTTGTTTCTAAAGAAGAATAATCATTCAAATCTTTATTATATACTTGATATATGAAGTTAATAAACAATTTAGGATCTCATATATAAATATGCTATCATTTCATACAGGGATATTATAGTTATATAATTACTTTCGTTATCTAATTGATACAAAACAATTTATAACAACAGTGTTCTCTTATAACTCATTAGTATTTTTGAAGATCGAAAGAAAGCAATAAAAACTATTCGAATAAGAGAATGCAGTCAATGACAACTTATACCACTGAAGCGATACTTTTTGTCTCAATAAATTCTATACATCCAGCACTTATAGTTGAAAGTTCAACAGAACAAACACAACATATTCACATATTCAATACCGATTAAAACAAATTGATTCGCTGATGACGGTTTTGCTGTTATAAATTTTAAACTAAAAGTATCTATATTCAATATCACCAATGACATCAAAGATAGTAGAGAATTAAATGTAATTTACGGTCTTCGATTAATTTATAGAACCACTTAACATTATTAATGTGACACATTTATTCAATAACACTGCTGTTGTACTGCTACACCCACGAGAGAATCTTAGTTGCTCATTTCACTCATTTAATAAGCTGAGTGCGTTGAACCTAACTATAGAGTACCACACTAAACAGTATTTACAAAGAGTGAAGAAGCAACCAAATATAACAGATTCCAACCACACACCTTATACCTAGATAAATAACTTAACTTTGTATGCTCCAGCAAATAATAGTGGTATCATCAATTTTAGTAAAGGTGTTCTGCGAGTTATAATAAATGCGTTTCGATTCTTTTGAATGTTGTAGGTTATTAACAATCGGAAGCACTATATTTAGCTAGTACAATGCTATCTAATGCTAACTAATAGACAACTTGATCTTAACATCTTGTTTCTATCTGGCTTCTTTCTCTTTAGCTGACAGTTTTGCTGGTCATTTGTGTACATTTAATCTATCAGTGCATCTTAAGGGAACTTCTGGAAGTCTGGAAGATGAGTTGGTTAGATATTTATGAGGGCTTTGTCATAGGTGTTGAATATTATGATCAAATATCAAAATAAATGTGATTATAAATGGTGTTATTATAAATGGTGTGATCATAAATGGTGTGGTTATAAATGATCTGATTTAATGGTGTGACTTAAAGGAAATGTTAAATGTATCTAGTATGATGTTGTGTTATATTAGTTAAAGACAAAGAAACAAATATGCATGATCTAAAAGGAATCTTATATGTATGATCTAAACTCCTATGATATTGATGCAAAAGAGAACAAATAGATGGTATGATTAATAGAAGTTGTAGTGATAAACTAAATGAAAACAAATGTCAATTAAACAAGAAGAAATCTAATAGAATGAATATATAAAGAGCTCAAAGTGTCTATTAGTTATATAGTTAAGTTTTGAATAAGTTTAATATAGAATTTGTGAAAGAAAAACATGTCTGTACTAGCAACGATCTTCAACCTACAACTTGGTACATCTTATGAATGATTTAGTTTTTTCCTGAATCATTGTATGTGGATTAGAGTTAAGGATTCGAAACCTGTCAACTTTATATGAGCTCTAATGTTCAGTTAACTGACCAAGCTTTATGTTTAGAATTCTTCATCTTATTGGAAGTTATGAGAATATTTTTTTAAGTCTTGATAAGCTAATTAGTACTAAATCTTTATTGGTAATTATGCAGCAGTACTAAAAGAAAAATTCTTAGAAATTGCCTGATCATTTTGAACTTGTCACTAAAATGGAGGTTAAAGAGAAATAACAATGCTAAAATAATAGAGGTGAGAGAATATATAGTCAAAAGTTGTACATAAACTTGACTCAAATTATTAGATAGTTACCATAATTTTTTTATGAATACCTTAGAGTTTTATGGATGTTTGAAACTAATAAACAATTTGAAATAAGTATATAAAAACTACAAGTAGACGCATAGATTTTGACACATGGACTCAACTGTTCGGAATGCTTTTTATCATTACTCTCGATGTTTTATTTAGTATCATGAAGATGAGATGTATTTTAGGTTTGAGTTAGGGTTGGCTTAGAGGCTGGGATTTTCAATACTATGCTATAAAGTTTCAAAATCTACTAAAGTCACATTTATCTTAAAGCTTTATTTTCCCTAAAAGATCAACTCTGTTGTGCTGAATGCTCACCAATGTAACCCAATTTTCCAGTGAACAACGCTCAGACAAGTAAGCTGGGTTTGTAGAAAATGTACCCAGTAAAACAATGAAACCAACTATGCTTTACATAATCTTTTAAAGGGGAGAGTAGTAAATAAGAGCAATTTGGAATAGGTTGTTTGGAGATGAACAGAAAAAAAAGAGATGTTTCACATTTCTTAACAAGATTGATTTTATTTCCTACTATTGTGTGTTAAAGAAGGAGTATAGATATACATACTTACTCCGATATGATTGCAAATCGTACAAGAAGCTGGAAGAAGCTGGCCAGATGTATATAGATTAAGTATTGGATAACTCTATTCAGCTGCACATCAATGCCCATTACAAATAAGGAATAATTGTAGTTAGAATTCCAATATTAGCTGTAAATGTTGAATATTTTCTCTGAGAATTACAATATATTTCAAATTTGTCCGCTATAAAGAGCTGAACTACACTGAACCAACTGTTATATTCATAAACTAGACACTATTTAATGACTAGCTGTTATCTGACCTTAAGGCTTCAAAGGATTGATTCGATTTGTATATTAGTGCTTTCGTGTTCCACGACATGATGTTATACTTCACTGATCTGCTACGAAAAATGGTTAATGGGCTGCACAATATAGGTTGTTTTTGAAGTATAGCTTATCAAGCATGCTGGTGTAGACTTTCGATTGATAAAATTTGTCTATTGATTTAATTATCTCTGATATTTTGAGTATCAAGGGCAATATAACTTAGCTGTGTGGTTATTGAAATATTGTCAGAGCCATATGTGGTTATTGAAACATTGTGATAAGCATATGTGGTTAGAAATATATTGTGGTAAGTGTATGTGGATCCGACAATATTGTGGGAACCCTGTGTGGTTATGACAATACGGAAGAAGTACTTGTGGTTTAAACAATATTATATTAAGTACAAGTTGTTCCTACAATGAACAACCCGGCCATTGTGGGAACCACAAGTTGTTTATTAAGTGATGTGGTTCTCACAATGCAACATATACATAATAAGTAATTCAATTTGTTTCAATATGATTGGGATCCTTTTATTTGAAGAAATTAAATCATTTGAGCAAAGGGCACCTTCACTTTCTTGTTCTTTTTTCAAATCACCAGATATCAATAAAGAATATATAATTTAGAAAAAATACAATTTGGATTTCATTCCTTTAAAATTTCTTGTGACAACAAATCACAATAGAGTTTTTCACTCTCAATGTATTCATAATCATTAATTTTCTAATCCTTTTAAAACCCTTGCTTAATAAATTAACAAGAAACTGAAATTTTAGTTAATAAACCACATATTTTAAAATCGGGTGCTTCAATTCACAAGGCCTGAATCAAGACCTGAATATGAATATCAACTATCTTTACCAAATGCATTAGAATTATTATCATTACCACAGGACTCCCCTGAAACTTCATATTATAAATCAATAATTACTGGTGAAGAATATTTCTGAACTATGCATTCCCTTGATATTCATCAAATTCTAATAAACCTATCAACAATAGATTAAATGAATGAATGAATCCACTCAATTGTTCATATTCTCTTTAACTTCGTCTTCATATCCCATAGTTCAATGTAATAACTCAATCCTGTAACAATATAATAAATTCAATGCATCAAATGTATTGAGTCCAATCGATCACAAACGCGACTTTAACTAAATTCAAAAATCTTCATACAGCTCTCGAAAAAAAGTTTCGAGATCATCCAAACATTCAGTCCACATACAATTTGATCTCCTTTTTGTCTGAGTTTTGGATATCAATGAATCACTGAATCAGTAACACCCCATAATGGAATTCCTTATTTTGAGCAAAACTTTTGTTCAAAAAGAATATCCATTGTTGTGCATTTCTTCATGATATGTGGTGTATCTCTATGATAAGCACAAAACCATGGAGCATATCATATATATTGGTCAATAACTCAAAAGAAATTATTTCTTAAAAAAAAGCTAAATGTACCAAAGGACTAGAAATATCTTTTACCCATTATTGTTGAAATTGATTTTAAATATATTACTCGACAAGGAGGTGATGGTTCTTTCTTCTGAGCTCTTTATGAGACAAATCACAACTGGATTTTGGTTGTTAAAATCTTATACCCACAATTTGATAACTCAACATTGACAGGCCCTTATGCTTCACCTTAAATTTGTGA
>NW_011887635.1:0-1444 GCF_000313485.1 Hansenula ciferrii | reverse complement strand
TTTGAAGCCATGAGGATTTAATATTGTTTTCGGGGTGCTCATGAAGGTTGCTAGATAAGTCATTGTATTGGCTGAAGCTTGGAGCGCTTACGTGGCTTACAATAGCGGATTGTTTTATGGTGATTGATACACAATTTAAAAGTTGAAGATCAGTTTGATTTTACCGTTTTGACTGCCTATGGGTATAAAATAGTTTCGAAGTATATGGGATTCACCTCCATGACTCTACCTCTTGACAGCTGTTCTATTGTTATATTGACTCCAAGATGCTGGTTTCGGTGTGTCCTTTTGGACATTAACAGGTCAAGGGTGTATTTTCTTATCTTCAGGTGGATTAAACTTCAATGCTCAAAGGAATAAATAAAGTAAGTTATGTAATTTTACATTTGGTCTGCTAGCTTTTGCTGTTTGAATAACGGTTTATCCCTATAAGTTGTTGTGGTTTCGTCAATTACAGTGAATGTTTGATCCCCCAACTTTTGTGTTATCATCATCTTTAAATTGGATTAAAAGATTTGAAATAAGTTCATAAGTCCTATTTTGATTGAAAGTTATACATCGGTTAGTGATTTTACGGAAAGGTATTGCAGCTGGGTTTAGATAATAAACATAGAGTTGATTTTAAATCTGCTGTAACGTTTGTTGTTGATAAATCACAGACCCCTTTTGTGTTCATCACAAAGCTGTACATCACTTTGACCTTGACTGGAGTTCTTTATGAACGTTAAGAAGCTTATGTGTGAATCACATAAGAGTGATTATGCTATTGTTCTAGGCTATTTGGGTGAAAAGCTAGAGACAATGGTGCTTTTGTTCCACTTTTGCAGATTTAAATATGAATTGTAAGCGAAACGTAACGTGCATAGGTGTATTGTTGAAAAATGATTATGTTTTTGGTGTATTCTTATAGTGATTGTATTAGCTGGTGTGATCATAAACATATTCTTGAATATTGTGTTTGTTTAGCTCTGTCTTCATCCTTCAAGGCGTTCTATCCAGTTCAGAATAGAACGATGATCGACAGATTCTTTTGAAATTATGTAAATGGTGTTGACATTGATGTCTTTTTAGTATGCTCTTCTTTAACATCGAATACGTTGATATTTGGTACCTCTTCATGGAAACTTTAGAAACATGAGTTTGTTCTTATCGAGTTTGCTCTTACACAAGTAAAAGTGCCGTGAATCTTTGATTCGATCTCCCTATCGCACCATTTGTACTTTTTTTGATGAGAAAAGTTGAAGATCTTAATTCACCTTCCTTCAAATTTAAATTGATCATGGGTTCCTCGATTCCTGTTAATATGAATTAGTGAATTAGTTTCCAAATGATTCGTCGGAGTTTGAACGACTTTAATATACACCAGGTAAATTGGTAAGTATTGATAAATTAGTACATCATGACACTGATATTTGAATAAATATTACAAGAATTTTGATATGAA